>NW_013669273.1:19338-23484 GCF_000517525.1 Limulus polyphemus
TAGGGACGACTAGCGCAGATACCCTTCGTGTAGCTTTGCGCGAAATTCTAAACCAAACTAACTACAACTTCAAAATGTTGAAGTGATCGTGTTGGTTCATCACGTCACGACATCTCGTGTCGATAGAAAAAATATTCCGTTAAAGCAAGATAAACATTTAAACAGTTTTTGGAATAAAAGACTATGGTTTGTTTATTTGCTTTAATAATTCTAATCTGGGATTTAGAGGTAATAATAAGACGAATTGTAATTGCGATGTTTACGAAGAGCAGATATCAGTTTTCAATAATCATTGCATATAGAGGATGGACCAAAATTTACTTGCCTCACGCCTTCTGTGTAGATAACATTAACTTCGCAGCATCAAAACACTTCGACCTTTTCACCTGAGCCTTGTAGATTCGAGGGTCCAATGTTCGCGGCTCGTAGTAGCAGAGTCGCGTTCCGCCCTTTGGAAGTGTGGGTGCGCTATATAAGTTATGGTCAGAAAGAACAACCCGACAGTTTTTGGTGGGTGTTGCGAACTAACCACCCTCCCTCTAGCCTATCACCGCAATATCAGGGACGGCGATCCAGAGATAGCCCTCTGTGAGGCTATGAAACAAAGACACTTTTTTACTGGCTATGCCATGTTTATGTGCTATTCATATAAAGTCTGATATTAATTTGTGTACTGCTCTGTGTAACCAACGTTTGTTCGACCATGTAAATGAATATTAGGTTTACAAACTTTCACAAATCATTATTTGTAATAGATATATAAGTAATAAGGAAAATACATAATATTAAATATTTCGAATAACAAACAAATACAGCTTTAATATGATAAAAATATAAAACAGAATCAAATCGTTACAACTAACGCTTCGGTCCAATGATGATTCGTCTGTCCGAAACGCCGACAAGATATTTCTCTTACAAAGTCTGTCATTCAGTTGCTTTTTAATTTTTAATATTATTTGACATACCGGGTATTATTGTCTATTGTATATCATAAACACAAGTATGAAGATTGAATTTGGGAACTATATGTAATATTACACGCAGAAAGAAGAAGGTATAAAATACAAGTACGATTCCATCTGAACAGTAAGTGGTAACTAATAAAAATTTTGTCTTTCAGAGCCCTCTATGAATCAATAATTGTAAATATAACAGTAAAAAAAAATTATCTGATCGATAATGTTTTCAATTCAAATGATTTTCATTTCAATAATTTAAGTAATTAATTTGAGTCTATTTTATGAACAAATTAAATATGTCCTCATCTTTCTCATTTTATTTTTAATTGGTTTGTAATTAGGTAGATTTTTTTTTTAATCTGTCAAATAACAAAACAATGGTCTTCCAATGAGGTGAGGTTTACAAACAATATGGATATCTGAAACTACTCGTTCTAAAGACGTTTAGTCTCCAGAAATAACTTAAAATAACTTGTATGATTTTGGGTTAAAATAATTTTATTAATCAAACTCAACTTGTTTCCTTTTTTTTTTAGTTCAGCCATTTTGTTCGACTTGAAAAACGACACCAATTAATAACATCTTGTTAAAATCATAAATTATTTAAACAACTGAAAACTTGGTTCACGTTTACCTGAGAAATAACTGTCAGTAATCTTGTGTCTAAACCTTAGCAGCTACCAATAGCAACAAATGTGTTTACAGACTTAGCTAAGAAATATTGGCCTGTAATCTTGTGTCTAAACCTTTACAACAGCAACAAATGTGTTTACAGACTTAGCTAAGAAATATTGGCCAGTAATCTTGTGTCTAAACCTTTACAACAGCAACAAATGTGTTTACAGACTTAGCTAAGAAATATTGGCCAGTAATCTTGTGTCTAAACCTTTACAACAGCAACAAATGTGTTTACAGATTTAGCTAAGAAACATCGGTCAATAGTCTTGAGTCTAAACCTTAGCAGTTAATAATGGCAGCAAATGTGCGTACAGATTTAATTGGCAATCACCGTTCAGTAGTCTTGTGCCTTAGTATTTCTTACTTAACAATAGCAACGGACGGGCTTACAGATTTAAATTAACTCAACTTTAGCCTGTGAGAGGTTTTCTTGAAACCAGTAATTTTATATAAGTGTAGACATCACCTATAACTCAACTTTAGCCTGTGAGAGGTTTTCTTGAAACCAGTAATTTTATATAAGTGTAGACATCACCTATAACTCAAATTTAGCCTGTGAAAGGTTTTACTGAAATTTTCTGTGAACATAAATTAAAATAAACTAGTTATTTTTTCCTTCCATTCCAATGTTTAGTTTGATTTCAAGACTCTTCAAGTGCAGTTAACACTCAGTTTGTTAATAATTAGAGCGATTTAAAAAAATGTACTTGTTGGTATTGCTAACTGTGAAATACTAAATCATTGGTTATTCAGGTGAAGTCTACACTTATATAAAATTACTGGTTTCAAGAAAACCTCTCACAGGCTAAAGTTGAGTTATACGTGATGTCTACACTTTTATAAAATTACTGGTTTCAAGAAAACCTTTTACAGGCTAAAGTTGAGTTATAGGTGATGTCTACACTTATATAAAATTACTAGTTTCAAGAAAACCTTTTACAGGCTAAAGTTGAGTTATAGGTGATGTCTACACTTTTATAAAATTACTGGTTTCAAGAAAACCTTTCACAGGCTAAAGTTGAGTTATAGGTGTGGTCTACACATATCCTAGAGAGTTACTGGTTTCAAGAAAACCTTTCACAGGCTAAAGTTGAGTTATAGGTGTAATCTGTGTTTATGATAGAAAGTGACTCCTGAATTTTATTTGAGACAATCTTCCTGATGAATATAATAATAAAACTTTAATAACGAAGAAGGTTCCTATAAGTTGATATGATAAATGACGTCAAACAAACTAAATTTCATCAAAAGTCAATTACGTTTACTTTGTTCCTTTGCGTATTTTGCTTCTCTTGTATCACGTTACTAGAAACGATATATCTGGTCCGCGACCGTCGTAAGACAAAATAATTTCATTCCACTGTTCTTTCTCTCTTGTTTTGTTTTTGTTCCTTTTTTAAGTTTCTCGGTGATTGATATCGTTATTAAACGGGAAATTATTTTCTGTCTGATTGCAGTTCGTCTGGAAATAATATATCTTTTTCAATTTTTCATAGACAAACGTATTAAAAAAGCATTGTATTTGAATAACTTGCAAGACGTTTCTGTAAAACACATTTCTTTTTACAGATCACTTTGTGCAAGTTTTTAATGAAAATTACATGTTTAAGAGACTGTTTACGGTTGCCATTTTTAAGAGACTGTTTACGGTTGCATGTTTAAGAGACTGTTTACGGTTGCCATGTTTAAGAGACTGTTTATGGTTGTCATGTTTAAGAGACTGTTTGCGGTTGCCATGTTTAAGAGACTGTTTACGGTTGCCATGCTTCAGAGACTGTTTATGGTTGCCATGTTTGAGAGACTCTTTTCGGTTGCCATGTTTGAGAGACTGTCTACGGTTGCCATGTTTCAGAGACTGTTTATGGTTGCCATGTTTGAGAGACTGTTTACGGTTGCCATGTTTAAGAGACTGTCTACGGTTGCCATGTTTCAGAGACTGTTTATGGTTGCCATGTTTGAGAGACTGTTTACGGTTGCCATGTTTAAGAGACTGTTTACGGTTTTTTACGGTAACCATCACAACGTATCCAAACGCTGATACATAAATGAATAACTTTTAACTAAATATCGCTGAGTAATTCCACGCATGCGCTATGGATGAACATAGGACATAATCTTTAGACAGAAAATAAGACTGTCTGGTAGTGTTTAGTCATTTTTCTGACTCAATAATTCAAGATAATTTTATCAAACTAGTAAAACATCCAGTTGTACTTTCATTGTATGCGTTATTTGAAAGGCCATTCTTAAATTTATAAACATTGATTTATAAGTGAAAGGTCATCCGAACATATTTATAATCTATAGGCGACTAATTACACAGGCCTGCGAATTTAAACTTCATAAAAGTTGTTTTGATTTTAATAACGTTTTTTCCACAATTCAGCTACGCAGATTTGGAATATAATATTCGTCTTTTTCTATCACGTAAGGATTTTTTACAAATCGGGAAGAAGAAAAAAACTCTTACTTAGGTCAAATTGTTATTTCGTTTACCACAACGAAC
>NW_013669273.1:24484-30229 GCF_000517525.1 Limulus polyphemus
CTATGTAACTATCCAACTAATCTGTTAGTCTGTCCCTCAGTTGTACACCTAGTTTACCATTCATACAAACATATAACCACTCCTCTTTAATCTGTAAAGTTTGCACCTACAGTCCTACAATACCCTTCTATTAATTTATTTACCCACGAGTTATAATTCCAGTTAACCTATTTCATTTAATCAATCATCAGCTCAATTTTCCCTTGATTTTAACACTTCTTCACACATTCATGTATTCGTCAGTCACATACTTCCAGGTGATATCATATCAGGCTTCTACTTACCACATATCTATTCATTCATTAATAGTTATTCACATTTATACGATTTATTGTTTACTTATTCTCTTAAACATCAGTCTTTTTATCTTATCATTCACCTATCGTTTCGTTTAGTCATCAACCTAATTATTTATATTCTCAGTCAATGATCCATACTCTAACATATATGTCTCCTTTCCCTTCGTCTCTTACTCACTCAAATATTAATACTTTCACCCAAATATTAATACTTTCACCCAAATATTAATACTTTCACCCAAATATTAATACTTTCACCCAAATATTAATACTTTCACCCAAATATTAATACTTTCACTCAAATATTAATACTTTCTTTCAGTCATATAATTTGTCATTCGTAAAAATATCAATAAAGCTCTTATGTACTAAATTCTTCCTTAAAGTCCTCTCTGTCCCCCTGAGGGGCAGCGGTAAGTGTATGGAATAACAACTTTAAAATCCACGGTTCGAATTCATGACTTATCAGTGCGTAAATTTTATAAAATTATGGAGCTTCCAAAGCTAGCCAATTGGAGTGAAGATGTCAGAAGGACGGGAGCTAATGGATGTTGTAAGAGGAATGGTTATTGGATACAAAGTTGCTGGTATGAGTATTTAGAATCTGTTCCACTATTTATAAGTTTGAGGAGTTAAACAGATAAGGTAAACATTTTCTATGCTGTATAATATATGTAAGGTTAGATTATAACATTGACATTACACGTCGTGTCTCAACGGTAAGCTCGAGAGTTTATAACACTAAAATTCAGGATTCAATCCTTGAGGTGGTAAGGCACAGAGGGCCCAGTGGTTACTTTGAGCTTAACAACTAACAAGCAAGCATTAATGTTACTTATTTTTCTAAAGCCTATGTTAACATATGTTATATAAGGTAAGTTTAAGGGTCAAACTAAACACCGCATATCCATCTATATGTTTATTACTCAGCGTCCGGCATGGCCAGGTGGTTAGGGCGCTCGACTCGCAATCTGAGGGTCGCGGGTTCGAATCCCCATCCCACCAAACATGCTCGCCCTTTCAGCCGTGGAGGCGATATAACGTGACGGTCAATCCCACTATTCGTTGGTAAAAGAATAGCCCAAGAGTTGGCGGTGGGTGGTGATGACTAGCTGCCTTCCCTCTAGTCTTACACTGCTAAATTAGGGACGGCTAGCACAGATAGCCCTCGTGTAGCTTTGCGCGAAATTCAAAACAAACAAACAAACAAGTATTCACACGCACTTATCTTAGTTATCTGCTCAAATATCAGTCTAGACACGTTATTCTGATTGTTCATACATTTTCTTATATCTTATTTCAGCCAATCACCGACCATTTACCCGAACACTTTTCCATCACATTAACTTCTTTTGTTCATTCTTTCACTTACCCAACTATTATTTGTTAGTCTATCATGTAGTATTCCATCCTTTGTCAAATGTATTTCCCTACCTAGTTATGTCTTCCGTCACCAGATTTCCATTTGTTAAATTCTATATCTCCTAATTCTTTATTATTTTGAAGGTCTTTCCCTTATCACCACACTTTTGTCAAAGTTATTTACCCCTCCAGCTTTATTCTGTCTCTCCGCTAAGTATGAGACACCCATTTCGTTTTCACTTTGATTTGTACATCTTTTCACTACTATTCTTTTGTCCAGTTTAGCCTAGATAAATTTCAAATAATTACAAATACGCGATATATTCATAAATGTACAGGTGGATATTTTGTTTTGTTTGTTTGTTTTGAAGTTAAGCACAAAGCTACATACTGGGCTATCTGTGCTCTGCCAACTACAGGTATCGAAACCCGGTTTCTAGCGTTGTAAGTCCGCAGACATACCGCTGTGTCACTGGAGGCCAGGTGGATAGACGCGCGAAAAATATACTGATAACATAAGGCCTGCGAATTTAAACTTAATAAAAGTTGTTTTGGTTTTGATAACTGATTTCCTATAATTCAGCTACGCAGATTTCGAAAATAATATTCTTTTTTTTCTATCAAGTAAGGATTTTTTACAAATCTGGAAGAAAAAACTCTTACTTAAGATCAAATTATTATTTCGTTTACCACAATGAACATTTTTTATTATTATCTTTGTTATGTTTGGGTTCTAGAACGATCGCCAAGATTCTCACGTCGCGATTGGTCTAGAGAAATCTATAGCCAGTGGTTGTCAACATTTTAAACATGACAGAATGTTACCCGATTTCATTGAAAATGATTCACTTATGTAAAAGTATACATGACGTTTTGTGAAAAAGATGTATGTGATGAAGAAAAATGGATATCATTTTCGGATTCAGTGTACAGGAATTACTGTAGGACATGTACAAATTTCAAGACAATAAAACCCTCGCAGCCGTGTGTTGTTTCTAATATTCACGCAAAGCTATACAAGGACTACCTACGACAGTCGTCCCTTATTGCCAAGTCTTGGGCTCTTCTAGTCGATTAATGGGATTTGATCCACACTCTTATAACGCACCGATAAGTCAGAAACTGCGGAGCGCTACTTTTATTTTTTCCTAAAGCAACAGGAACCTCAGATTTACAATCCGACATGTTAACCCCATAACCACACTAGGCCTAACTAAAATGGTTGAAAAGAGAAATTCCATTTTTGTGACAACAATGTCGATTTTGGTAAACGTAAAAATCTTATCTACAAACTAGTTCATTCTTATTTTTTAGTTTCAAACTGCCAGATAAGATTGTAAAAGAAAAATGTAAAAACTTAAACTACTTTCGTATTTAACGTGATAAATTTCTATCGACTTGAAGTAAAACTTAGGACTAATGATGACAGTACTTTCATTTAATACTCATATCCTGAGATTTTAAAACACGTTATCTATATTTTGGTTCTGTCAAGTCGGAAATGACTGAGACTGCTTCTAATACTTTAAGGTGGCACATGCATGTTACCATGAAATACTCGCAACGTAAGCTGGAACATACGTCTGTTCGGGGTGGGGTGGGGTGGGGGTGTACTCGTAACGTAAGATAGTACATACATCTCTCCGGAGGTTAATAGTAACGTAAGATAGTACATACATCTCTCCGGAGGTTAATAGTAACGTAAAATAGTACACACATCTCTCCGGAGGTTAATCGTAATTTAAGATAGTACATACATTTCTCCGGAGGTTAATCGTAACGTAAGATAGTACATACATCTCTCCGGAGGTTAATGGTAATGTAAGATAGTACATACATCTCTCCGGAGGTTAATCGTAACGTATGATAGTAGATACATCCCACCAGAGGTTAATCGTAACGTAAGA
Source organism: Limulus polyphemus (assembly GCF_000517525.1). Classification (NCBI taxonomy): domain Eukaryota; kingdom Metazoa; phylum Arthropoda; class Merostomata; order Xiphosura; family Limulidae; genus Limulus; species Limulus polyphemus. The sequence continues at coordinate 28,053 of NW_013669273.1, forward strand.
TAGTACATACATCTCTCCGGAGGTTAATAGTAACGTAAGATAGTAGATACATCCCACCAGAGGTTAATCGTAACGTAAGATAGTACATACATTGACCGAGGGGCACCTGCAATTTAGTGAACATTTCTGAAAAATATGGGCAATCTGACAGGAAGTGAAATATATTAACAAATAAGAGGTAACAGTAAAGTCGGTAACAGATGCTACAAAAAGTTATGGTAACTAGGTAACAGATGTTACAAAACGTTATGGTAACTAGGTAACAGATGTTAAAAGGCTATGGTAACTAGATAACAGATGCTACAAGACGTTATGGTAACTAGGTAACAGACGTTACAAAACGTTATGGTAACTAGGTAACAGATGTTAAAAGGTTATGGTAACTAGGTAACAGATGTTAAAAAGCTATGGTAACTAGATAACAGATGCTACAAAAAGTTATGGTAACTAGGTAACAGATATTACAAAACGTTATTGGAACTAGGTGACAAATGTTAAAACGTTATGGTAACTAGGTAACAGATAACAGATTTACAAAACGTTATGGTAACTAGGTAACAATGTTATTATGGTAACTAGATAACAGATGCTACAAAACGTTATGGTAACTAGGTAACAGATGCTACAACAAGTTTTGAGTAATATGATATTAAAGGAATAATGTGACATATGGAAAACTCAATATATTCATTCAAATTGATTTTATTGTTAACCAAAAAGTTCAGATAGGAATACATCATTATAAAAAGTCGTATTAATTATCTATTGACCGTTAAAAGCTGCCCATATGTTTTGTTATAGTTTTAATACCACACCAACGATAATAAGAAAGCGTTTCCGAGTAACTCAAAATTATTAAACATAACATTGTTAGTAGCATTTGAAAATATCAAGATATCGATAAACTAGATTGTGTAACATGTAGCAATGTAAAACTATCGGTAGATAAACTAAACTGTGTAGCAGGTAGCAACGTAAAACTTTCATTATATAAACAAAACTGTGTAGTATGTAGCAATATGGGATTTTCAGTACGTAAATTAATGGTGTAACATGTGGTAATGTAAAACTATCGGTAGATAAACTAAACTGTGTAGCAGGTAGCAACGTAAAACTTTCAATATATAAACTAAACTGTGTAGTATGTAGCAATATGGGATTTTCAGTACGTAAATGTAATGTGTAATTTTCGGTAGATAAACTAAACTGTGTAGCATATTGTAACATGTAACTTGTACCTACAGAGAATCTTTTAATTTAACGGAAGAGTTCATGTGTTAATAATTGCACTAAGCGACAGAGTTCAAACTTGAGTTCCAAAGAAGTCCATGAGAGACAGGAGTGTAGAGCAGAATAGAAAAACACTCTCTACGAACCTATTTATACTGAAGTGCGTGAATTAGAAAAAAACTACTTTTCGTTCCTTTTAAAATACGTGATTCATTTACTACGCTTAAAAAAAGAGTTTCACCACGTTGTTCACATGTATTTATTCCTTAAGTTAAAAGTTTCATTGCCACTTCGTTTACCCATCTATTTACCATGCCAAAAAGTTTCTCTTTTTACAGAGTTTTCAAAGTAAAGCCTTAAATTTCTTTTACCACAAACAGACATATAGACTTCGGTCAATATCTGGTGTAAATATGATGACGTTATTAAGTGTCCACCAGAAGAAATGATAGATGTTTCTGTAGGAGTTCATTGAATGATTAAGTAGCTGTTGGTGGTAAAATATTCTTGTATTCAGGTGGTTCTAATCTACCAATGTGCAAGCTCATAGACTTCACATTGAATCTTATCCATAGCATAAACAATCTAGAGGATATTTTAAACACAATTTTGTTTGGGGGGGGAGTACATACATAAAGCTGCTACTATGAAGATATATTATTATTTTGGGGGGAGTACATACATGAAGCTGCTACTATGAAGATATATTATTTTTGGGGGGAGTACATACATAAAGCTGCTACTATGAAGATATATTATTATTTTGGGAGGGAGTACATACATAAAGCTGCTACTATGAAGTTATATTATTATTTGGGGGGGAGTACATACATAAAGCTGCTACTATGAAGATATATTATTATTTTGGGAGGGAGTACATACATAAAGTTGCTACTATGAAGATATATTATTATTTTGGGAGGGAGTACATACATAAATCTGCTACT
>NW_013669273.1:30710-33731 GCF_000517525.1 Limulus polyphemus
GGGGGGAGTACATGCATAAAGCTGCTACTATGAAGATATATTATTTGGGGGGGGAGTACATACATAAAGCTGCTACTATGAAGATATATTATTATTCTCTGATCAAGACGAACAAGTTATCGTGTAGTGAGATCTATTGCTTTAATTAACAATACAATTATAAAAGCATTAAGCTCAATACTTTTTTTCAGTATTAAAAAAATGATGAAATCATTTGAAGTACAATATTTGTAAATCTCCAAATACGAGGGTAATTGATATCACATAGTTTTATAACTTTAAATCTTTTGATGGTGTTAGAACCAAAACCTGGGGGGGGGAAGGGGATAAACAAATTTGTAGAATTTTACGGGTTTTAGAATTATCATAATATTTCAAACACACAGAAATGAAAATCTATTGACGGGACGTGGTGTAGTGGTTTACATACTGGACTATGGATCGTAAGGTCCAAGGTTCGAGCTGCAATGTACCTCTGAACATGTTCCGTATTTTCAGCTATGGTTATGGTATAAGTGTGACACTCAGTCCGGATTATTTCTAGCTTGCTGGAAACTCGGCATATAAGGTCACTTCCTCTTGCTAGTTTTGTGTTAGACTTAGTGGGATGTAATACTGGTATAGTATACTCTCATGTATACTTGTCTTTTATACTTTGCTTGTGACAAAGCTATATATAATAGAGATTCGGTTTTGCTTTATTCAGTAACAAAAAGCGGGAGTTTTGCTAATTCAACAAACATAAAATTAATATTTTTAAATGCTTTTAAGAGGACATTGTTGTCCTAAAGTTTTTCTTCTTCTTTTTTAACTGTGCCTTTAAAAACTAAATTGAAATAAATATTCTGGTCTGGTACAAACCTTCATTGTTTGAAACATTTCAATATCTCGTTATAAACTATAGTGTTTATTAGATTGTTTCATTGTCTTATAACCATAGTGTTTATTAGATTGTTTCATTGTTTTACAACCGCAGTGTTAATGAGATCGTTTCATTGTTTTACAATCGCAGTGTTTATTATATTGTTTCATTGTCTTATAACCATAGTGTTTATTAGATTGTTTCATTATCTTATAATTATAGTGTTTATTAGATTGTTTCATTATCTTATAACCATAGTGTTTATGAGATTGTTTCATTGTCTTATAACCATAGTGTTTATTAGATTGTTTCATTATCTTATAACCATAGTGTTTATTAGATTGTTTCATTGTCTTATAACCATAGTGTTTCTTAGATCGTTTCATTGTGTTTATGAGATTGTTTCATTGTCTTATAACCATAGTGTGTATTAGATTGTTTCATTGTCTTATAACCATAGATGTTTACTAGATTGTTTCATTATCTTATAACCATAGTGTTTATTAGATTGTTTCATTGTCTTATAACCATAGTGTTTCTTAGATCGTTTCATTGTCTTATAACCATAGTGTTTATTAGATTGTTTAATTGTCTTATAACCATAGTTTTATGAGATTATTTCTTTGTCTTATAATCATAGTGTTTATTAGATTGTTTAATTGTCTTATAACCATAGTGTTTATGAGATTATTTCTTTGTTCTACAACCGTAGTTTATTAGATTGTTTCATTGTCAAGCTCCTAGCGACAATGTAACAGTATTAGTTTGTTCTTGCCACATGATAACAGGTATTGTGTAATAGAAATTATAGTAATCAAATGTTTGTTTCAAAAATTATAAATATTAGGGCTCCTAGCGATAGTGTAACAAGCTTATAAAGACGAGGGCTCAAACGACAAGATCGCAATCTGATAAATACTATGGTTATAAACAATGAAACAATCTAATAAACACTATGGTTATAAGACAATGAAACAATCTAATTAAAACTATGGTTATAAGACAATGAAACAATCTAATAAACACTATGGTTATAAACAATGAAACAATCTAATAAACACTATGGTTATAAGACAATGAAACAATCTAATTAAAACTATGGTTATAAGACAATGAAACAATCTAATAAAACTATGGTTATAAGACAATGAAACAATCTAATAAACACTATGGTTATAAGACAATGAAACAATCTAATAAACACTATGGTTATAATACAGTTTGTAATATTGTTGCTGGATTCCTACAGTTTGTAATATTGTTGTCAGGAGCCATAGACGTTTTAAGGTTGTTATGTTATTGGTGGGAACAATACAGTTTTTATCACCACGTTATTTTAATTTTATTTAATGTACAAGCTTTCGGCTGAATTACCTATGCTTTGTACAGGTGCGAGACGTTTAGTAAACAACAGAATCTAATCAGGTTAGTTATGTTTCTATTTATCTCGCTTTAATTCAGTTAGACCAGGAATTATAGATGTTAGTTATGAGAAAGAACAAAGCAGAAAGATCAGTTTGTTTGTTTTTAACCCAAGGATAAGAAGAAAAACGAACAACTTTGTGTCCTTTGACGTATTCTACAAACTAACAGGTACGTTTCCATATATCCTCCCAACCCAAAACAAACTCCATTCTAAAAAAAAATAGAAAAACTAACAAGATACCCTGAAACATAAAAACAGAAATGTATTTAAAACTACCAAAAAAGCCATTCCAGTCATTTCATTCATACAATCACAAAGAAAGTGAAGAATAGGAAAAACAAACCAGACAATGATAATTCTTCTCTATTTGCATTTATACCATACATAAAAGGAACCTCAGAGCACATTTCTAAAATAGTGTGACGATTTAACAGACCACAAAGACTGGTACTTCTTTTAATAGCATGTAATGACAACCGTCATGTGAATGAAACTATTTAATAGGTTTACCAAAACAATTACCACATACACATGCAACTATGCAACAAAGTATCCATTCTATTATTGTTGTAAGGATATTAATAAAAAATACAATCACGGAACAAACGATTCCTTATTTAAATGCATGGTACAGAATGTATATTTTAAGCCTAACTATGGCTGCAGAAGGATGATTGAAACGTTACTCTATAAAAGTGTATTTCTTATAAATGATTTGGGTCTTCTCACTCTC
>NW_013669273.1:34731-37188 GCF_000517525.1 Limulus polyphemus
CCAAACAGTGCAGCACTTTAGATAAACACTAATAGAGATGAACACATTATATTATTCTGTGTCTATTTTCTTTACAATTTTTGGTTTATTTTACAACCGTATGTTAAGCTGATAGTTTTTTTTTGATTTTCTAAATTACCGTTTCTTTAAAACTAATTCTATTACAATTGCTACATCCTAAAAGAAGTTTTTATAACCATTCTTGAATTTGAGTTTATCTTCTAGACTGCCAAGTGCAGAAATGTTTTCTGACTCTAACACCAGGGAGTGCGAGAGAAGTGTAATTGAAAAATCATGTCTCTTTGTAGACGAATTAATGTTTTTTTTTACAAAAGAATAAACTTTTAAGTGAAACACTTACATCGGTTTACCACTGGGATTTCAATGTTTCGTATAATTAGCTTATTTCGCTTTGTTTTATTGAGTTAGTAAATTTATTATCTTGGATTTTAGCGTTTTATGTCAATAAACCTACCACTTATCCACTGGGAGAGGATTAGAACATCATGTTGGATGTGATCAACATGAAACATGTATATTTAACAGTTTTATAATCTTCCTCCTTCATGTTTAGTTGTTGAGACGACGTTTCTGAATGTGTATGAGCTCTTCCTCTGGCCAAAGAGTTTACTACCACTAAACGATTGATGATTTTGAGGGTGAAATGAAAGCCATTCGCAAACATAAGCTCACCACAATTGTAGAAACATGATAAATATAAGATTTTGTTCCAGCGATTTTTCTAAACAACCATAAAAGTAATATTTCATTAAAAAATCAAACTGAGTGAATGAAGAATTAAACGATCGGGGCAAGAAGTGACAGGAAATGATGGAATAATATGAAAATAAAAAAGGAAGTACGTAGCTTGGTAGGAAAATAAATCCAAAGGCTGCATCTCCAAACCTAAACCTAACTTACCGTAACCTAAACCTAATCTAACCTCACCTCACCTAAACCTAACCTATCCTATCGTATCCTAAACTTAACTTACCGTAACCTAAACCTAATCTAACCTCACCTCACCTAAACCAAAACCTAAACCTAAACCTAATCTAACCTCACCTCACCTAAACCTAACTTACCGTAACCTAAACCTAATCTAACCTCACCTCACCTAAACCAAAACCTAAACCTAAACCTAATCTAACCTCACCTAAACCAAAATCTAATCTAAGGAAACCTAAACCTAATCTAACCTCACCTCACCTAAACCAAAACCTAATCTAAGGAAACCTAAACCTAATCTAACCTCACCTCACCTAAATCAAAACCTAACCTAAGGAAACCTAAACCTAATCTAACCTCACCTCACCTAAACCAAAACCAAAACCTAATCTAATCTAAACTTAAACGTAACCTAAACCAAAACCTAATCTAACCTAAACTTAAACGTAACATAAATCAAAACCTAATCTAACCTAAATTTAAACGTAACCTAAACCTAGTGCAGTTTTCGAGAAAATAAATCGTCTTTTTATAGTCTGTTAAAAACTTAAGGACCGTACCAGAACGGATAGAGGCTTTAGCTACTTTAACTAAGGTAACCTAAACCGAATCTAACCTAACCTAAATCTAAACCTAAACTTAACCAATGATATTTTCTAAAGTTTGATGAAGTTGTGTAAGATGAGTTCAAAACAAGATGATAGTCGGCCTGAGGTTGTTATCATCATAAGAAGAGTCAGAATTGTAAGTGTTCACAAGAAGAAACAAAAGTTTGTTCTTGAGATAGGCGGATGATGTTTACTGGAAGAAAGTGACAAATTCCAAGACTCCATTGTATTAAGGAAACACAACACTTAAGCCTAATTGTAACTCAATAGTTTTGTTTGTATTAAGGAAACACACTTAAGCCTAATCGTAACTCAACAATTTTGTTTATATTAAGGAAACACAACACTTAAGCCTAATCGTAACTCAACAATTTTGTTTGTATTAAGGAAACACAACAGTTAAGCCTAATCGTAACTCAACAGTTTTGGAGCTCTTTCTAAGGAAAGCATTAACAGTTATAGACTCATGGAGCTCTTTCTAAGGAAATCATTAACAGTTATAGACACATCTCTTAAGTTGAAAAAAAACACAGTAAAGACAGGATCGAACCAATCAGCGAGTCAGAGATAATCATTATTTTCATTTCAGCAGCAGTTATAGTTTATTCTATTCACAGGTTCCTCAGTTCAGTTGTCTGCACAATTATTTTTATTCTTTTCGTCTGTTTGCTTGTTGTTAAGCACAAAGCTACACAATGCGTTATCTGTGTTAGATCCACCATAGGTATCAAAACTCGGTTTTAGCATTATAAGCCTTCAGATTTACGGTTGAGCCAGTAAGGGGGGGCTTTTTATTCTGAGCAACGAAAAGATAACTCCGTAATAGAAAATAATTTATAACGAAATATATTACTAGTATTTTATATATTAAATATATTAATATATTTTAAACATATTACTA
>NW_013669273.1:38169-41905 GCF_000517525.1 Limulus polyphemus
CAGTTTTTAAACTAGCTTCGTTCAGTTTTTAAACTAGCTTTGTTCAGTTTCTAATACTAGCTTCGTTCAGTTTTTAAACTAGCTTTGTTCAGTTTCTAATACTAGCTTCGTTCAGTTTTTAAACTAGCTTTGTTTAGTTTCTAAAACTAGCTTCATTCAGTTTCTAAAATTAGCTTTGTTCATTTTCTAAAACTAGCTTCGTTCAGTTTTAAACTAACTTTGTTCAGTTTCTAAAACTAGCTTCGTTCAGTTTTTAAACTAGCTTTGTTCAGTTTCTAAAACTAGATTCGTTCAGTTTGAAACTAGCTTCGTTCAGTTTTAATCTAGCTTTGTTCAGTTTCTAGAACTACCTTCGTTCAGTTTTAAACTAGCTTTTTTCAGTTTCTAAAACTAGCTTCGTTCAGTTTGAAACTAGCTTCGTTCAGTTTTAATCTAGCTTTGTTCAGTTTCTAGAACTACCTTCGTTCAGTTTTAAACTAGCTTTTTTCAGTTTCTAAAACTAACTTCGTTCAGTTTTTAAAAGTAGCTGAACTGAATATTAACAATACGAAAAGTTAATCTTCTGTACTGTAGGGTTATTTGTTTGTTTTAGAGTCACACTGAGCTATCTGTTGTGTATACCACGGGGAATCGAACCCCGGATTTGAATGTAACTTACCACTGTCCCACGGAGGGGGGGGGACATGGTGGGAGACATATAAGTAGGATACTATTTGTGAGTAAAGGAAATACTTGCAAAATTAAAGCAAATTATAGCTAAGCCTAAAATCATAACGTGTATTTGCCAATTAAGGTTTTTATGTGTAGTTAAATAATAGCATATCTAATTGAAGAAGAATGTTTTCATTGGTGTACTCATTTACTGACAACAAAACATATCTCTTAGTTCTGAATTTAGCTAAATCACCTCGGGTTAAAATCCCATATTTTAATCTGGCTACTAAAAGCTAAGCCTACTTTATTTGACAAATCAGCAGATTTTTTTGTTACTCATTTTAAAATCACACGTTCACATATTTAAGAAATAAAAAATAGTAGGACTTAAAGGGAAAAAACAAACTCTATTTTGTTTTCACTCGGGTATAACTAATTTGTTGAAATTGTAAACTTTACAGTTACTTCGGTTATGATGAGAAAAATGAGGAAAACAGATTTACTTTTAGAGACAGAACCTGGGAATTATTAGCTTCTTGGATCAGAAAAGTACAATAATTACAAAACTTAAGTCCAGTAATAATGAGCTTGTTATATTTTTATTCTAGAACAACCGGGAATTTTAGGAAAGCCTATGCAACTTCAGCTTCAAGGCTTAGCGAGGTCTAACAACCAACTTATAGCACGGATTTGTTTCAACAGTGACTTAAACTGATAACCAAGTATTCCTGTTTTTGTTCGCAGTTAGCTTTGTCCGTGTGTTTTTTTCACTATATAAAATCTCGTATAGAAAACCCTAGCGGTAAAAACTGACTTTATTGACGATTTTTTTATTGTTATTATTGTCGTGAGTAATGTACAAATTGTGAATCAGTAAAAAGACTTAACTGTGAATTGGCTCATTATGATACGGATGTTGCATTCTGTTACAATCTTTCTAAACAATGAAACGAAGTTGATCACTTTTCATCAACAGTTATCCTTCTGCCTTGATTAGTAAAAGTGATTCGCTAATGTGTATGCTCGTGATAATATTTCAGCTGTTACGAGGAAGGAGCTTGCAGACCTGAGGTAAATCGTAGTTCCTTTAATTATCATCACAGAATGCCACTCGTCCGGGAGGCAATAGCACATTATGTAGAGTAAAAACGCATTAACTAAATTAAAGACCAGGAATCGTTTACAGGTCACGCCAGTTAACAGTAACACCAGCTTCAATTACTACTTCAACAAAGTTGGGCTTCACTCACTTCAAGGCACTTATGTTAATCGTTGTATGATGAATTTACATTAAAATGAACTCGAATGTTTAATATCTGTACTGCAAAATCATTTGACAAAGTTCATGTTAACACATTTCTACTGGAAAATCATGTCACAAAGTTCACACGTTAACGTAAAATTAAACGTGAACGAATATGGGCTGAAATGTTACACAGCTCATATTTTAATACAAAGTTAATAACACATTTGTACTGAAAAATCATGTCACAAAGTTCATGTTAACACAAAGTTAATAACACATTTGTACTGAAAAATCATGTCACAAAGTTCATGTTAACACAAAGTTAATAACACATTTATACTGAAAAAGTATGACACAAAGTTCATGTTAACACAAAGTTAATAACACATTTGTACTGAGAAATCATGTCACAAAGTTCACACGTTAACGTAAAATTAAACGTAAACAGATATCTGTTGAAATGTTACCCAGTTCATATGTTAACACAAAGTTAAATACACATTTATACTGAAAAATCATGTCACAAAGTTCACACGTTAACGTAAAATTAAACGTAAACAGATATCTGTTGAAATGTTACCCAGTTCATATGTTAACACAAAGTTAAATACACATTTATACTGAAAAATCATGTCACAAAGTTCATGATAACACAAAGTTAGACTGGAGTATAATGATGTTAAACATTTTTATATAACACAGATCTGCTGATTTCATTTTTTCTTTATTACTGCATGTTCATGTTAGCTACTTAACTTACCTGAAACGTTGGAATTAAGCAGCGATTGAAACAAAGAAACTACTGCCTTAAAGCTCCCTGTATGTTAAGTTCAGCGTTGATCACAATATCTGTTTTTAAGATAAGCGGCTGTGATTGGTCACACAGGTAGCTGGAACTTTTATCACAACTCACAAATCTCCTAACACTAAGAAAGAAGATCTCTCTCTTCACACCAGGTACTATAACTTCGACTTTTAAAACTAACAACTAAACTGAACTCCTACAGATGACGGGATTCAACTCCTAAGGTAAAACGCTCTAGCATCAGTAAGTTTATAACTGAGGTCTCGTGAGAAATCACGTTTACATTACTGTCTACCATAGGAGGCACTATAAAGGTGATTGGTTGCACGAGCAGATTTGTCCTGGGTATTTGACGTCATACTAAGATATCCTTACATCTTAGAAACATATCCATGAATTTCTTAATAATATTAGATTTATTACAACGTTTCGACAAGGTTTTGTCATCATCAGATCACGTTGAACATTTGCTGTTATGTTAAACTTATATTAAAGTTTTTCTTCATTACCCATACAAGCCGTCTCCAGCCATTATTAGTCTCAAAGTGGGTTCCTCGTCATCGAATATATATATCCATGAATTTCTTAATAATATTAGATTTATTACAAGGTTTCGACAAGGTTTTGTCATCATCAGGTCAAACCTTGTCGAAACGTTGAACATTTGCTGTTATGTTAAATTTATATTAAAGTTTTTCTTCATTACCCATACAAGCCGTCTCCAGCCATTATTAGTCTCAAAGTGGGTTCCTCGTCATCGAATATATATATCCATGTATTTCTTAATAAAAGCGGGTTTATTAGGTATATCCATGTATTTCTTAATAACAGTAGCTTTATTACACATATCAATGTATCTGTTCATAACAATAGATTTATTACATATATCCGTGTATTTCTTAATAAAAGTGGGTTTATTAGGTATATCCCTGTGTTTATTAATAAAATGGGTTTATTGTGCATATCCGTGTATTTCGGTATAATTCTCTCAGTATTGTTTGTTTGTTTTTGAATTTCGCGCAAAGCTACAC
>NW_013669273.1:43006-52558 GCF_000517525.1 Limulus polyphemus
TAGCAGTGTAAGACTAGAGGGAAGGCAGCTAGTCGTCACCACCCACCGCCAACTCTTGGGCTACTCTTTTACCAACGAATAGTGGGATTGACCGTCACATTATAACGCCCCCACGGCTGAAAGGGCGAGCATGTTTGGTGTGACGGGGATTCGAACCCGCGACCCTCAGATTGCGAGTCGAGTGCCTTAACCACCTGGTGGCCATGCCGGGTCTTCTCTCAGTACATACGATACATTGATGTAAAAATCTGATAAATAAACGGTTATCGTTTAATCTAGTATATTCACACTCAACACGGAATCGTAATATTATCAAAGTATTTTTTGAAAGGTCGAATATATATGTATATACATACAGAGTTTTTAAAAACAGCTACTGACGAAATAGTAAATTAATCTCTGTACAACAATACGTCTGTAACAGTGGGATATACAAAGTACAAATTATACTTTGTATATTATCAACTTTCCTTTAAACATTATGATAATTTCAGGTTTATATAGTCTTATAAACATTGTAATACACTATTAGATTACACTAATTACACTAATACATTAATAGTAATACACTATTATTTAGTTTAAGAGGGTTTTACCAGATTGTTACAATCGGAGGAAAAATGATTAAAACAGGATTTAAACAACCCAAGAAATTGTATAAAACATATGACAATAGACTAACAACTAGGCATCTTGACAATAGACTAACAACTAGACATCTTGACAATAGACTAACAACTGGACATCTTGACAATAGACTAACAACTAGACATCTTGACAATAGACTAACAACTGGACATCTTGACAATAGACTAACAACTAGACATATTGACAATAGACTAACAACTGGACATCTTGACAATAGACTAACAACTGGACATCTTGACAATAGACTAACAACTAGACATCTTGACAATAGACTAACAACTAGACATCTTGACAACAAACTAACAACTGGACATCTTGACAATAGACTAACAACTGGACATCTTGACAATAGACTAACAACTAGACATCTTGACAATAGACTAACAACTGGACATCTTGACAATAGACTAACAACTAGACATCTTGACAATAGACTAACAACTAGACATCTTGACAACAAACTAACAACTGGACATCTTGACAATAGACTAACAACTGGACATCTTGACAATAGACAGTTGTTAGTCTATTGTCAAGATGTCTAGTTGTTAGACTATTGTCAAGATGTCCAGTGGTTAGTCTATTGTCAAGATGTCTAGTTGTTAGTCTATTGTCAAGATGTCTAGTTGTTAGTCTATTGTCAAGATGTCCATAACCATTAACAATGTATATTTTAAGCAATTCTTGTCCTATGCTAACCACTAACAATGCATATGTTAAACAACCCCGATCTTATGTTAACCACTAACAATGCATATGTTAAACAATCTTAGTCTTATGTTAACCACTAACAATGCATAAGTTAAACAATCCCGATCTTATGTTAACCACTAACAATGCATATGTTAAACAATCCCGATCCTATGTTAACCACTAACAATGCATATTTTAAACAATCTCGATCTTATGCTAACCACTAACAATGCATATGTCTATTGTCAAGATGTCTAGTTGTTATTGCATTGTCAATATGTCCAGTTGTTAGTCTATTGTCAAGATGTCCAGTTGTTAGTCTATTGTCAAGATGTCCAGTTGTTACATAAGACCAGGATTGTTTCAAACAGTGTTTCGTAAAAGAAAGGATCATAAATTAGAACGCTAAATAAGATTGGGCTTTGTGGTTGTCCAGGAGACTCCAAATCAACTTAAGAAATGTAAAGAATTTAATCTAGAAGATTTTAACCAAAAGCTGGAGGATAGTATTGAACCTAGAAGTGAAGAAAATTACATTTTTGAGCCTCTTAAGAATGACTAGATTTTGCTTTGCCTAACAACTTTAATGAAAATATGTTTACAGCTTAAAATGCTGAAGTTCAGAGACAACATAACTTATACATTTACTGCAACAGATCAGAGCAGATATTGAAATCACTTAGAAGAGTTTCCTTTTAATTATTTAGATTGTATCAAGTAGTAGCAGAATTTTCAAAATTCGTTTATATAAAAAGTCGGTATCAATATTGATCATTCTAAAAGCTTCTACAAAAGCCGGTGAAATTTATAAACAACAACAACAAAAAAAGAGCAAGCGAAGAGAAAATGTCGTTGTTGTTATGATTTATTCCTAAATAGTGTTATGACTTCTCTAACTTCATACAAATTGAGAAGGAACGAATATAAAAACATTACAAAAAATCACTATTTCAATATGTAAGGAATATATTAATATATTACACGAATAAAATACCATGAATTTAAAATTAATGAAACTTAATTCCTAGAGATAAATTTTTAAACGCTTAGAAACAGCATAAATCTACATGTTCAAAGTGTCACGTGCTCATACCCTGACCAATGAGTGCACTGCTTCCCCCACGTGCAAGTATCTCCATGATATAACACGAAGAACATCTGTATAATCTCACTTAATTCGGTGTTTGATGTTGTTTGAAGTTTACAAACCCAATATACTTGAAAGACGATACAATAACAAAACGCTTTTCTTTCAAAAAGAAGAGTATAAACTAACATCGAAGCTTTGTTCGATGTTTTCATTGTACAAAATTACAGACTTACTTGAGATGAGTCGATAAAAATTTTACATTCTTGAGGATCTTATTCAGTACCTAATTCTTACATTAGTGCATCAACATCTGTACAGAAACACAAAGTATCTTGCATGCTGTAGTTAGAAGCAAGACTTTGATGGTGACTTTGTTCTGTTAGTTTTAATTTAAATTGGTCAAGGAACTCATCTTAAACTGGTTGATTTTATCTTTTTTATATACGTTAAGTCCTTTATTTTTGTGAAGTACACAACTGGTTGATTTTATCTTTTTTTATACATTAAGACCCTATTTTTGTGAAGTACACAACTGGTTGATTTTATCTTTTTTATACGTTAAGTCCTTTATTTTGTGAAGTACACAACTGGTTGATTTTTTTACGTTATGTCCCTGTTTTTGGTGGTGTATATAACCGGTTGATTTTATTTCTTTGCGTTAAGTCCCTGTTTGTGGTAGTGTACATAACTGGTTGATTTTTTTTACGTTATGTCCCTGTTTTTGGTGGTGTATATAACTGGTTGATTTTATTTCTTTGCGTTAAGTCCCTGTTTTTGGTAGTGTACATAACTGGTTGATTTTATTTCTTTGCGTTATGTCCCTGTTTTTTGTGGTGTATATAATTGGTTGATTTTATTTTTTTGCGTAAAGTCTGTGTTTTTGATAGTGTATATAACTGGTTGAATTTATTTCTTTGCGTTACATCCCTGTTTTTGATGATGTATATAACTGGTTGATTTTATTTGTTTGCGTTATGTCCTTGTTTTTGATGATGTTTATAACTGGTTGAATTTATTTCTTTGCGTTACATCCCTGTTTTTGATGATGTTTATAACTGGTTGATTTTATTTGTTTGCGTTATGTCCTTGTTTTTGGTGGTGTATATAACTGGTTGAATTTATTTCTTTGCGTTACATCCCTGTTTTTGATGAAGTGTATAATAATATGCTTCGTTAGAAAACAAGTTTGCTGAACGCTTTACCACCAATAATTGTAAACTGAAAGAACCGTTACTCAAATAATGAAAATTTGAGCTAATTTGTTTTGAAAATATGTAAAAAATTTACTATATGCATTAATTCAAGACTTTGCGGGTTTCACCACGTGATGGAAAGGGGGGGAAAAACATATACAGACAAAGTATTTCAGATCATGATGTTAACATCAACTTTGCCTCTGTTAACCCTAACATTCGTAAAGCTGATGAGAGGGTTTACTGGGCAGTGGTCGAAAGTTTTTTAAGGTATTATTGTCTTAGCTTCGATAGCCAGGCGTACGTAAACTACTGCAGTAATAAATTCTCTGAATACGGAAAGTTAGGGCAACCTGACATGAACCCTGAAAACACTTCAGGAAAAACTAACGTGCCAGTTGATTGGTCTTTTATGTGAATTTTGACGTTTAATAGCGTTCTGTTCTACATGATTTTAAGATCGATATAAACGTGTGGTTTAATAAGTGACAGAACAGGTTAGCTGCTCGCGCCACTGAAACTTTTATGTAGTATTGTTACGACAAAGTTGTTTCTGTTAACGAGAATACGTCTCTAATATAAGACTTCAAGAACGCTACTTTACATACTAGATTAACGAGAAACAGCATTTAAAAGTCTGGGAGACATTTATAGTGATTTGTTCGAGATAACATGTTTCAGAAAATATTTGCCCGAGTTAATTCGGACAAATCATCTCTCGCCATATTCTTAATTATTTGCTTTAATTTATTCATGTTTTCATGTATTACAATAGGCTATCAGAAAGCGAAATGCTTAGCTCATTTCCAATAAAAAAGAAAGCTGACACGGAAGGGGTTGACTGAAACGTCAACCCACAAGAGAAAAAAAAATGCGAGTGAGTAAAGGTTGTTTAATTTTAGTTGAGTCAAACATTATATATCCAAATTATCGAATGGCTTGTGTGTTTATGTACACTTTATTTGTTGCAGATGTTATTGTTGAGAGCTTTCATTTTCAAATTATTAGTAAATTTGTTTGTTCCAGTTGTCAAAACATGTTTTAGCTCCACTTAACCGTTCTTAGTTTGTTAGTTTTAGTTGTCATCGGTGGGAGTTTGTTAGTTTTAGTTGTCATTGGTGGGAGTTTTTTAATTTTAGTGTCATTTGTAGGAGTTTGTTAGTTTTAGCTGTCATTGGTGGAAGTTTGTTAGTTTTAGTTGTCATTGGTGGAAGTTTGTTAGTTTTAGTTGTCATTAGTGGAAGTTTGTTAGTTTAGTTGTCATTGTTAATACTTTGTTAGTTTAGTTGTCATTGTTAAAAGTTTGTTAATTTAGTTGTCATTGTTAAAAGTTTGTTAGTTTTAGGTGTCATTGTTAAAAGTTTGTTAGTTTTAGTTGTCATTGTTAGAAGTTTGTTAGTTTAGTTGTCATTGTTAGGTAATAATACATATAGCTATTATAAATGTTAAATGTCCGTAATGTTATTGTGTCTCGTACGACTTGCGTTATTACCTGAGTCGTGTCTATTAAATATTGGTTATTAAGAATGTGAGTGATCCAACAATCTTTTAACAATGACACCTAAAACTAACAAACTTTTAACAATGACAACTATACTTATAAACTTAGATCTTAATAAGTATCGTTAAGTACTAAGGCTTGTTAACTTCCCCAAATAAATTTTCTTTTTGATGTAAAAGACAGTATTTTATCATTACCTTTTCAAAGTTAGAGTGAAAATCACCGTCTATAAATACATCCTAAAGCTATTGTCCATAAACATTAACATAAGCCGAATAAACCAAATCCCTAATTAACGTTAAAGAGTTTGCTTTCATATTTTGTTAAATGTCATATTTGAAACTTAGTTGATAAACTTCCGTTATGTTTAATGAAGAGTTTTGTTCCGACCCTACGGAACTGCATTACCATTGGTTAACTAAAAGGTAGGCGTGGCTTGCGTGTGATATTTTAGAACATCAAGGTTATGAACTAACATTTATTCGTGCATTCACTTACTAAAATAAGATATATTTATTACGTGAACATTACTTTTTTTTTGGCTTTTCGACGCCAATAACGTCAAAGTGATATCAAAAGAACATGTCACGCATAGATTTAATCTTTTTTTTATGTCTTCATACTAACATGTGAAGGAAATTTCACATGTTATAGTCATAGATCCTCGGTTGATCAGCATTAAGATATAGGGCTTATAACTCTAAAATTATAATCTCGATCCCTGTGGCGGATAGCTAGCTCATTGTTCACCTTTACACCCAGAACCTACGGACCAGTTACAATCTAGTCGTGTTAATATGGATATTTATTTATTGGTATATTTACTAGGAACTGAGATCCAAACTGGACGATAGGGGAAAACGTAACAATAAACCAGAGTTGACTGAAAATATGTTCTCACATTTCTCCTAATTAATAAAAATAACACCCCTGATCTGCTTTTAGTCAGAAGTCACTGTCAATGGGTTGTAGAACAAGAAACGTAATTAATAAAAATAACACATCTGATCTGCTTTTAGTCAGAAGTCACTGTCAATGGGTTGTAGAACAAGAAACGTAATTAATAAAAATAACACCCTTGATCTGATTTTAGTCAGAAGTCACTGACAATGGGTTGTAGAACAAGAAACGTAATTAATAAAAATAATAACACATCTGATCTGTTTTTTATCACAAGTCACTGTCAATGGGTTGTAGAACAAGAAACTTAGTAAAGTGTTATAAAACGCCCAAAGTGGTGAATAAATTAGACTTTTTAAACCTAAGCAAGTGACTGACAATGGGTTGTAGAACAAGAAACTTAGTAAAGTGTTATAAAACGCCCAAAGTGGTGAATAAATTAGACTTTTTAAACCTAAGCAAGTGACTGAAATCAGGCTTAATGATTTTTCTACATTGCTCTTAACGAGTTCCCTACGACCATTGAATCAGAAGGTGCTTGGCCTGGACAGGTGGTTATGGCAATCGAATAGCAATCTGTGGGTCGCCAGTACGAATCCCGCCACCGAACGTTCTTGCCTTTTCAGCCGTGGGGGCGTTATGATGGGACAGTCAATCTCACTGTTTTTGTAAAAGAGTAGCCCAAGAGTAGACGCTCTATCCTACCACTTCAAAACTAGGGACAACTATCGCAGATAACCATAGAATAGCTTTGTGCAAATTTCAACAATCGGATCAGAAGTGTGTAAAAATAACACTTTTAGACGTGTCTTTTGTCTGTTACCAGGGGAAGCCAGTGACTTATAGTGGTCAAAGATATATCTAAAGTACTATTCTTATACTCTTACAAGTTTGTTGAAAATTCATAAAGGTCTAATTAAGAGGAACACGAGAAAAAAAAACAACATTAGCAATCAAGAGTGACTTGAATTCTTCTTCTTGAGCCAAAGTTTCATCACTTTGGCCATTTTACACTACTGCACTTAAAATGACCAAAATCCGAAATAAACGACAAGCGAAAAGTGTCTTAGACGCATAACTTGCGACCTTAAGAATGGAGCAAAACGGACTAATCAATGGGCACCGAGTGTATAAGTAGCATGAACCAAATTGTAAAGATCAAACCACGATAGTTTTTCCTACCTACATTTTATTTGGATGAGGTTAGTGCTGTGTGTAGTGTGCAGTTTCATAAATAATTTTGTTTATACATAATAGATTGGAGTTATAATATACATATAACTATTAGATTTTTGGACTAACTATAACAAATCAATGTTTTCCTATTTTCTTTAACTCAAAGAGGTTCAATTACTACGTGATTATTTTGGTAAATTTCAACACCATTCTAGCTACAGTACTTCGCCCAAAAGTTATTCAATCTTAGCAAATGGTAATTATTAGTATTTGGGGATTTATTGTTGACCTCTCAATTATCTTAGATCCTTATAAGTCTAAAAAAAATGTAATAATGGAGCAAAGTAAACATTTATTGAATAGGAGTTTTGATACGTGTGGTGGGCAGAGCACAGATAGCCCATTGTGTAGCTTTGTGCTTAAATTCAAAGAAACAAACACATATTTAATCCATTACTAATTAAGCAAGCAATAAGTGGCAGATAAAAGTTACGAAAGGTTTGAGAATAATTGCTAGATACATTGCAAATATTATTTATTGAACAGGAGTGCTGATAACTTTTACTTTGGTACATATACGGAATGAAAACGCCTACATTGTACTTCAATCTTTTATGCAATATTATTTAGCAATATATTTTATCAAGTTGGGTTCTGTGATCCAGAGAACATAAGTACAAAACTCGCTGCTGGGGGTAATCATAAATGATGACTTCGTACACCGATGATTTATATATGTGTCATCCATTATATTTATCAAGCTACATTTATTAATAAAAATGTGGAGATATTCCGCAAACACCATGGTTATACTGATATCTCTGTTCCTGATATAATGGTCTAGCTACCATGTTGCAGAGTTATACTGATATCTCTATTCCTGATATAATGGTCTAACTACCATGTTTCAGAGTTATACTAATATCTCTATCGTTGATGTTATTAGAGACGATATTGTGATCTTAAATCTGAAGAAGTTTTATAGTTTGTAGTCTACATCATGTTCCAAGAAACCACACGTAAATCTATCTGAAGACAAGTTACTAAAAGGTTTTATAGTTTGTAATCTACATCATGGTCTAAAAACCACACGTAAATCTATCTGAAGACAAGTTACTAAAAGGTTTTATAGTTTGTAGTCTACATCATGGTCCAAAAACCACACGTAAATCTATCTGATGACAAGTTACTAAAAGGTTTTATAGTTTGTAGTCTACATCATGATCTAAAAACCACACGTAAATCTATCTGAGGATAAGTTATACTAAAAACATCTTGTATAATTGTTTCTTCACTAACCTCGCATGTCTGCCAGTGCACGGTTGTAACAGTGATGTTGTTTATTAATTTTTCTCGTGTTATACACGAGTTACTGACTCTTCCAGCTTCTTCTAAATATTTCCATGTGATGCTATCAAATAATTCACGGAAAACAACCCATTCTTGTTGTTTGTTATTAAACACAAAGCTGCACAAAGGCCTATCTATGCTCTGCTCACCACTGGTATCAAAACCCGGTTTCTAATGGTGTAAGTCCGCAGACATACCGCTGCGCCACTGGGGGGGCAAACAATAACTTCGTGAAATCTTTCCCACACACGTAGATATAACTTTCTCAACAATTGTTTGTTTGTTTGTTTGTGGCCTTTCCCTCGAAAGTACACAAGAGCTACCTGCACTAACCGTTCTTAGATTATCATAAATTACGACTTTAGAAATCTAACACTGACGATTTATATATGTGTCATACGTTATATTTATCAAGCTGAATTCATTAAAAACGAATTATTCTGGAACCTTTTGGAACGAAGAGAACTACTATTAGTTTTGTTAGATCCAATTAAATTGTGTTCCACTGTATAATATTATTGAAATAGTACCAATTAGTGTGAATTTCACGTGCTATAAAACTCCATCTTCAGGTAGTTTCCTGAACTAATTTTGTTACTACTGTAAGATAAAAAAATATATCTCTGTTAGAATCTGTTGTTAAGAAGAACCTACTACGCATGCTCTGAAAACGAAAGAAAAACACCATAGAATTTCATTCGCCAGAAATTATTTGTTAGAAGTATTAAATTAATGTTTGGTTGACTGCTGTTCATTCGATTATTGTTTTGTAAAAGCTAAAGCCATTTTTACTGTATATTTTAATAACTATTTCCATGTTCCTGTTTTATCTCGTAATAAAACACGCACATTTCATCTCCAGCTATAGTCAGTCAAGTTTTCAGGCCTGATTAATATCACTAGGCCGAAAGAAACCGAGTATTAATAATTTTATCTTGAAACTATAGTGTATTTCCTACAATATATACGTATATATACACTAAGTGGTCACAAGTAAATAG
>NW_013669273.1:53508-63050 GCF_000517525.1 Limulus polyphemus
TATCAATTCATGTGAATATGACTGAAAATTTTCTTTTTTTCTGAAAAGGTGGTGTCTATTTACTTGTGACCACTCAGTGTATATATATTCCTTCATAGATTAAATTATGCCCCACAGTGACAAATCTGGTAAACTCGTAAGACTTCAACTAACATAGAAACTAATCGCTAGGTGTCGTCAGATTGAAACGTTTGGAATGTGTCAGATTTGGAAGAATAGAAAACCATTTTTCAGTAAAGGTAGCAGGAATATTAGTAGGTTGTGAGTAACTTCTTTGTAAGAAAGTCGATCTAATTCTCAACTACAATAATGTTTACCAGGCGTGTTTAATCAGAAGCACATTAAATCACGCCAGAGTTTGTTATCAGCTCACTCAGAATGTTAACCAGGCGTGTTTAATCAGAAGCACATTATATCACGCCAGAGTTTGTTATCAGCTCACCTAGAATGTTAACCAGGCGTCTTTAATCAGAAGCACATTATATCACGCCAGAGTTTGTTATCAGCTCACCTAGAATGTTTACCAGGCGTGTTTAATCAGAAGCACATTAAATCACGCCAGAGTTTGTTATCAGCTCACTCAGAATGTTTACCAGGCGTTTTTAATCAGAAGGACATTATATCACGCCAGAGTTTGTTATCAGCTCACCCAGAGTCTTCTTGAGTTCTGTTGAATTTGTTTCATATAGCATGCCTACTTCTTCAGGTCCCAGTTAACTAACCCAGAATTAAGGTTATAGGCTTCCACACCTAAACTGATGTTTACCCTAGAGATACCCAGATATCACTGAAACAAATTGGTGTTTAGGTCGTGATATCAAAGTAATAGAGATATCAATATAGCTCTGAAAAAATGGTGTTTAGATCATTATACAAGAAATAAAGATATTAATATAGCTGTGAAACATGGTGTTTAGACCATTATATAAGAAATATATATATTAATACAGCTGTAAAACATGGTGTTTAGATCATTATACAAGAAATAAAGATATTAATATAGCTGTGAAACACATATATTTCTTGTTAATGGTCCAAACACCATGTTTTACAGCTGTATTAATATATATATTTCTTATATAATGGTCTAAACACCATATTAATACAGCTGTAAAACATGGTGTTTGGACCATTAACAAGAAATAGAGATATTAATACAGCTGTAAAACATGGTGTTTAGACCATTATACAAGAAATAGAGATTAATATAGCTGTGAAACATGGTGTTTAGATATTATATCAGGAATAGATATAATAGATAGACCATTGTTTGAGAGTAGATGAAGTTTTGACCATTTTTTGAGACTAAAGAGACTGAAACATGGTGTTTAGATCATTGGTTAAAACTAGAGAGACTGATAAATGGTGTTTAGACCATTGTTTGAGACTAGAAAGACTGAAACATGGTGATTAGACCATTGGTTAAAACTAGATAGACTGATAAATGGTGTTTAGACCATTGTTTGAGACCAGACAGACTAAGAAATGGTGCTTAAACCATTGGTTGAAACTAGAGAAACTGATAAATGGTGTTTAGACTATTGTTTGAGAGTAGAGAGACTGAAACATGGTGTTTAGACCATTTAGAGAGACTGAAACATGGTGATTAGACCATTGTTCGAGACTAGAGAAGGTGAAACATAGTGTTTAGACCATTTAGAGAGACTAAGCAATACGTCAAGCCTAGACTAGAGATACGAATATTTGTCCGAAGTGTGGTGTTTAGATACGAATATTTGTCTGAAGTGTGGTGTTTAGATACGAATGTTTGTCTGAAATGTGGTGTTTAGATAGGAATATTTAACTGAAGTGTGGTGTTTAGATACGAATATTTGTCTGAAGTGTGGTGCTTAGATAAGAATATTTGTCTGAAGTGTGGTGTTTAGATACAAATATTTGTCTGAAGTGTGGTGTTTAGATACGAATATTTGACTGAAGTGTGGTGTTTAGATACGAATATTTGTCTGAAGTGTGGTGCTTAGATACGAATATTTGTCTGAAGTGTGGTGTTTAGATACAATATTTGTCTGAAGTGTGGTGTTTAGATTCGAATATTTGTCTGAAGTGTGGTGTTTAGATACATATATTTGTCTGAAGTGTGGTGTTTAGATTCGAATATTTGTCTGAAGTGTGGTGTTTAGATACGAATATTTGTCTGAAGTGTGGTGTTTAGATACGAATGTTTGTCTGAAGTGTGGTGTTTAGATAAAAATGTTGTAAAGCCATAAACATATGCAATTAAAAAGAACAAATGGTTTGGGTTTTCATAATAAAAATTGTTTTATTTGAGGCTAGTCTACGGTCTCAATTACACTCTACATATTACGACGATTCAAAACGTCATATTCAGAGGAGCAAATCAGAAAAAAAACAACAACATTACACAAGTTAAATCATGAAATATCTTAATTTAAATATTTTTTCATAGAATATCACGCCAGATATATATATTCTGCCTTGTTTAATCCCTCGTCCTTATTATTATTATTCTTGAAATTCATTATCTCATGAATATTTCTGGTGCTGTCATTTTTAAGTTGAGCTAATGACGTCAGCTTTTCCCAATAGATCGTACGTTGCCTTGTATTAACCTGTTAGGCTAATGATGAAATATCTTTTTTTTTTAACATTTCAGTTATGTACGTTCACTCTTTTAGTCTGACATTCACTGCATTACCTCAGACTATTGTATTTTTAACAGTGTATGAACTAGTTATCTTCATGACTAAGCACAAAACTACACATCGTGATCTGCCCACCACGGTATCGAAACCCGATTTGTGGCGTTATAAGCCTTCAGACATACCACTGGGCCAATAAGGGGACTACTAACTTCATTTTTGGCCTTTGTGCACATTGGGCTATTTGTGATCTGCCCAACACGGGTATCGAAACCCGATTTGTGGCGTTAGAAGCCTTCAGACATATCACTGTGCCAATAAAGGGCCTACTTACCTCATTTTTGGCCTTACTTTGTAAATTAACATTGTTTCTCTGATTCGTATATTTCTCTCAACGTTTCACTTTTAGCCAATAGAATTTCATAACCCAGATTTGGTGTTAATAAAAACGATATTGTGATCTTAAATCTGAAAAAGTTTTATAGTTTGTACTCTAAAAACCACACGTAAATTTACCTGAGGATAAGTTCTACTAAGAAGTTTTATAGTTTGTAGTCTACATCATGGTCTAAAAACCACACGTAAATCTATCTGGGGATAAGTTACTAATAAGTTTTATAGTTTGTAGTCTACATCATGGTCTAAAAACCACACGTAAATCTATCTGGGGATAAGTTACTAATAAGTTTTATAGTTTGTAGTCTACATCATGGTCTAAAAACCACACGTAACTCTATCTGAGGACAAGTTACTAATAAGTTTTATAGTTTGTAGTCTACATCATGGTCTAAAAACCACACGTAACTCTATCTGAGAACAAGTTACTAAAATCAATATTACTAATTTGTTTCTTCATATTTAAAGGTTCCCGAACCTGATAATTGGTAGTTTGGTAAGCCTTTAGTTCTTATTTAATTTCACAAATTATTAAACGTTTTGAATAATTAGATTTTGTTATGAATGATGAACTGACTAATCGAATCTTTAGAATTAACAAAGTTCGGAACTAGATCTAGGAAACAATATTTAATTATAAAATCACAATACAATTTATTTTACAATATATAACATAAAATGTTTCGTTATTAAGATAAATCTGGATATCAATCGAGGTGTTTTACAATGAGAACAAGATTTTAGAAAATTAAAATGATGATGAATCTTAAGATATAAAAATATGACGAATGAATACCTTCTAACACTGAAACAACTCAGAGCCAAAACAATTTATAAAAACCTTTTGTTAACATAAATTCCTACCCATTCGAACCAATTTTTTAAAGTTTTGACATTTGAATCTAGAGCATATAATTGATTTTCCAACGAATTTTGTTGATGTCATCACCTGGAAATATTTAAAAGAAGTTCGAAGTGTTAACTTGTCTATAATGTGCCCAAAACAAACAAACAATATTACACTATAGAGGTGAACATACGATGTTTGTCAACAAACAATTACAGAAGGTTTTTTTTTTTTTTCGTGGAACTTATCCTAATCTAGATTTACGTGGAATTTTTGGAATGGAATCGAGATTTTTTTCCAGATTTAAAGATATAATATCGTCTTTAATGGCACGAAAACTGGTTTGTGAACTTAAATGTCTAGGTATGTTAGGCTTAACACCAAATGACTAAAAACACGTGTGCAAAAACATGCAAGTATGACAACAAATCTGGTGTAAAAAAATCACATCATACGAGACTGGGTCTCAGTAATGATATCATCCAGGAAGACCCCGTCCAAATATTATATTAAATACTGAACAAACAGATTTTTTTTTAAGTTTTTTTTAATACAAACTGAAAGCTACGAATAAACCAAATATTAATAAGTCAGAGTGTTATTGTTATAACATATATATATATAAATCTTGTTCCTATATTGAATCAAACAAACATATATAAAATCTTTGACTAATACCAATTTTGTGATTTGTAAATGTGGACAAATATAATTGAAGAAGGTCCTTATGAGATAATTAAGATTAATCTAATTAAAAAAATGTATACTTTAGTAAGAGATATGATTCAAAATTGTATATTTTTAAAACCACAAGAAAATATAAATTTAGTGTACTCGAGTTAGATAGGAACTCTTTAGGTTCACAAAATCAGTGATAGTTATAGACCGATAGTATCTAACTTAGTTACATAAGATAAGCTGACTAGAAAATATGCAGAATGTATTGAAAATTTAAACAAATAACACGAAAAAAAATTATTTATCATTAATTCAACGAAACACCAACTAAAAGTTACAATGAGGGTTTAGAAAAGGAATTAATAGAAAATTATATTTCATTATTAGAAATTACAGACATTATTAATCTCGAGAAATGTTGTGTAAAAAATTCCTTTCTGAGGTTAATAAAAACATTACTGACAGAATGAAGTCTTAGATGTGGGATCTCAGTTGTCAACTTAAATGAGGTTAATAAAAACATTACTGACAGAATGAAGTCTTAGATATGGGATCTCAGTTGTCAACTTAAATGAGGTTAATAAAAACATTACTGACAGAATGAAGTCTTAGATATGGGATCTCAGTTGTCAACGTTATTGAGGTTAATAAAAACATTACTGACAGAATGAAGTCTTAGATATGGGATCTCAGTTGTCGACGTTATTGAGGTTAATAAAAACATAACTGACAGAATGAAGTCTTAGATATGGGATCTCAGTTCTCAACTTTATTGAGGTTAATGAAAACATTACTGACAGAATGAAGTCTTAGATATGGGATCTCAGTTGTCAACGTTATTGAGGTTAATAAATTAATTTGAAAGTGAAGCTCTAAGTATTTTTAACTTGTAACCAGAAATTTGGATTTGATATGTTGATGACACCTTCGTGATATGACAACATGGTAAAAATAATTAACAAAGTTTGATAATTATGTAAATCTTTTAGACTTCTATTTAATTTTTAAGGTGGAATAAAACGATGGTTTGCCATTTTTTAGACGTATTAATTAAAAGGGGAGGGGTGGGGAATTAGACACTACCATTTATCGTAAACCTTTCTCTCTGATCATGCCACCGCATTAACAATCGTGTCATACAAAAGCTAAATGGCCCGACATGGCCAGGTGGTTAGGGCGCTGGACTCGTAATTTGAGGGTCGCGGGTTCGAATCCCCGTCCCACCAAACATGCTCGCCCTTTCAGCCGTGGGGGCGTTGTAATGTGACGGTCAATCCCACTATTCGTTGGTAAAAGAGTAGTCCAAGAGTTGGCGGTGGGCGGTGATGACTAGCTGCCTTTCCTCTAGTCTTACACAGCTAAATTAGGGACGGCTAGCGCAGATAGCCCTCGTGTAGCTTTGCGCGAAATTCAAAAACAAACAAATAAACAAAAGCTAAAATAATATCAACTTTTTATTTGTATCTATAAACAAGAATTAGATAATGAAAGACTATGTTTCAAACACGTATCAGTTGACAGAGGTTTTTAACCCGGATATCACTGATAAAAACAGGGTCAATTTTTCTCTGTATAACCTAGTTTATCTTGTAAAGCTTTTAATATATTTTTCTAAAACAATAAATAATATTTTGCACTATAATTTAATCCATAAATAGTGTTAATTAATCTTTAAATAAAAGTAAAAATAACGTTATTATAATTGTACGATACGTCGTATAGTTATTATCAAGTTTTTTATTACCCAGTCAAGCCGTCTCAAAACTTTTGTTTTCTTAAAAGTGGGTTCCTCGTTATAAAGTAAGGATAAAGAGATTATAATGAAAAACAAAGAAACGGATATTTACAAATTTTGTGATCGTGGAAATAAAAACATATGTGTCAGACTAACGTAATAGTTAGATCATGATATCTGGACTAGAGATATCAAGGTTTCACTACAACATGATGGTTAGATCACGATATATCTACTAGAGATACCAAGGTTTCACTACAATATGATGGTTAGATCATGACATCTGGACTAGAGATACCAAGGTTTAACTACAACATGATGGTTAGATCACGATATATCTACTAGAGATACCAGGGTTTCACTACAACATGATGGTTAGATCATGACATCTAGACTAGAGATACCAAGGTTTAACTACAACATGATGGTTAGATCATGACATCTGGACTAGAGATACCAAGGTTTCACTACAACATGATTGTTAGATCACGATATATCTACTAGAGATACCAGGGTTTCACTAGAACATGATGGTTAGATCATGACATCTGGACTAGAGATACCAAGGTTTAACTACAACATGATGGTTAGATCATGACATCTGGATTAGGACTACTGACTGAAACATAGTTTTAGACCAGTTTATCAAGACTATCGTTACTAACTGAACCTTGTATTTAGCTTGCCTGCCTGCGAAATGGAAGGTTCGAACCGCGATATTGCAATGAACACGATCCACATTTACAGCTGAGGTGGATTAAAGGTGTGACAGTCATTCCTAATATTCAGTAAAAATTAACCTTATAGACGGCGGGAAGGTTGAAAATGACAATATATTATATACTTTGAACCTCGCATTTAATGATTGAAATGAGTTTTTTTTTTATATTTGTTTTTACGACAACTATAAATTTATCAGTTTATCGACACTATGCTAAATCTTTTTCATTATTAAACATCAATATTAACAACACAAGGCGGGAAATATCTTTCCATTGAATGAAAATACTTAATATAACTAGATAAAAAAATTAAATATCTTGGTTCTCTTTGGACACTTTCATCAAGGTTTCAATTTGTACCGGATTAGAAACAGTTCACCCATAAATACCCTCAAATAAAACTATTAAAATAGCCCGAAAAGAATCATTAAAAAGCTGGAAGGGCTGAAAAGCTAATTAAAGTTTTACCAGCCACGAAACACTGCTGCTATTGTATAGAAATCATCCAATCACAATAGGCTTAAACTGCATTTGAGATTGAATTCTGCATAACCGTGTATAAAGGTATCCGGAAATTATAAGAGGTTTTTATTTTTAATAGTTTCCAATCGCTTTGTACATCTAAGTGACACTCTAATGTTGTAAAAAACCATACCTGTTACGAACGTGTTTATTATAGAATCTGTTGTGAAAAGGAAAATGAAATGATATTTATTAAACTAATATGGCTTATTATTATCTTAGTACCGTGTACTTTACATAAGTATGAGAGTTTCGATAACAGAAGAAAACCTGAGAATTTACACGATCTTCGAGTCGAAGTCTTAGTTCTTTCTTTCTTGTTCTTCTTGTACTTGCTCTTTCCTTCTTATCTGATGGTTATATCGTTATTTTATTATACTTGATCTTTCCTCTACATCTGATGGTTATATCGTTATTTTATTATACTTGATCTTCCCTCTACATCTGATGGTTATGTCGTTATTTTATTATATTTGATCTTCCCTCTACATCTGATGGTTATGTCGTTATTTTATTATACTTGATCTTAACCATCAGATGTAGAGGGCTGTTATCCTTTCCATCTTGTTCTTATTGTGTAATTCAACTCTGGTGGCCATAACTTTTTCCATCTTTCTCTTACGTCCGACTCGAAGATCATTTGTTCAGTCTTGTTTTCTTCTTTAGATGATCTAATGGTTAGATCTAACTTTCCTACACGTCTGAAACCTAAATCGATCTTTTCCTTTCGTCTAAAAGATACATTCGTCTTCTGTTTGTTTTATTCTGTTTCTCTGAAATCCGAAACGTATTCTAATATTTCGTATAACCGCACCACGTTATTGCTTCTTTATGTATTTGTGTTCATTCCCTGTTAAATTATTAATGATTTCGAAAACATTTCGTGGTAACATAATCATATTAGTGATCAGATGGTCCGGTGCGCCAACAGATGAGCAAACAAACAAACAAAAAGTAGGCATAACAAAATGAGACCTTTCTTATCCTAGAAGGCCGACTTTATGGCTCAGTATACGTTATATATGTATACATATATATATATATTTATAGATATGTCTCAGTCGCCACAATTCGGGTTACGATCAATATTAGCTGCGGCTGATCCATAATGACGATGAAGCGTGTTATCGATACAAGAAGATGGGAGCGTACCCTCCTTATTTCATTACATGGCTCGTAGGCAGCAATTTTCCAATTTCAGGGGCCGTCAGCGTGCGCCAACAGTGTTCTCAGTTCGCTCGTGTTTGTTAACATGCTTTACTGAAGTAGCTGGGGCTATACTTGGGACGCTTAGCGAATAACAACTGTTCAGTGATGTGTGAGAACCACTGGATATTGGGATGGTGTAACCATCAAAACAAAACCGTGCACATAAATTTATGACAGGGATAGATAGCATCTCTGATCAATGTTGTTTACTCATCAAGGCATTCTGATCTTCTCCATTACAAGTTATAATACATCTAATACAATGTTGGTTTAGAGTTAGCTCGACAACATTTGTAACATGAAGAAAGTACAACAATACGATACATTATATCTCAAATTACTGACCTTACTTCTTACGTTTTACTCTTGTAGAATTACTGATTTACAGGTGTTATGTTTTACTCTTCTAGAGTTGATTTCTAGGTCTTACGGTTTTACCCTTGTAGAATTACTGATTTACAGGTGTTATGTTTTACTCTTCTAGAGTTGATTTCTAGGTCTTACGTTTTACTCTTGTAGAATTACTGATTTACAGGTGTTATGTTGTACTCTTCTAGAGTTGATTTCTATAACAAGGGTCTTAGAAGTAAAACAGGGTGTTTCGTGACAAACTTTGACTTACTTTTGGAACTATAAGAATATTTATCTTTAGAAACCCTCTATAACAAGGGTCTTAGCAGTAATACAGGGTGTTTCGTGACAAACTTTGACTTGCCTTTGGAATTATAAGAATATTTATCTTTAGAAACCCTCTATAACAAGGGTCTTAGCAGTAATACAGGGTGTTTCGTGACAAACTTTGACTTACCTTT
>NW_013669273.1:64050-65625 GCF_000517525.1 Limulus polyphemus
AGGCTAGTAATAACAGGGTGTTTCGTGACAAACTTTGACTTACCTTTGGAACTATAGGAATATTTATCTTTAGAAACCCTCTATAACAAAGATCTTGGCAGTAATACAGGGTATTTCGTGACAAACTTTGACTTGCCTCTGGAACTGATGGAACCCCTCAGGGTTTTATCTTGGTCAAAATCGATCAAACAGGATTTGGAAGGAAAGCTATATGATTCATCATACATTTTGCCTTACTTGTTTACTTTAATGAAGATAGTCTAGCGACGTTTACTAACACGTTAGTTAATGAATCGTTGCTTACTTTGTTAGAGCTCCAGTCTGAGTTAGTCCATATTAAGATGTCTTTTGATGAGGTAGGAAAGTGTTAATTCTGGCTTAATCTGTTCTAAAAGATCAGCAGAAGAGTTCTTTTCATTTCGACTGTCTTCTCGTCCCAATGAGAAAATAACATTTCCTAGAGGTTATCTGTCAGCTTTTAAATCTTGCTTATTTGCATGTTTTCAATTAGATTGGTAGCAGAAAAAGCAAGCAGTTCCTCCTTTCGCTTGAATTACAAATTCATAGAATTCAGTTTAGTTTTAAAGGCTGTGACTTTAAATACTGGAGAATGTAAAGCACAAAGCAATCAGCACTTAAACAATACAAACTAGTAGACATAACGTGTTAAATATCTCTTCCTCTCTCTCTCGTTGTTTTTAACTTTAATTTATTTCAAACACTGAATCAAGAGCTTTCTCAAGTAGATTTGTTATATAACAAACCAATTACTCTTGAATTAATCAAGAACCTACATTCTTCAAACTCAGTTTTCATTCCAACCTAATAAGTGCTTGTAATAAAAGTAAGATGTTAAAAACATCGAGCTCGCGGTAGACTTACTTAAAGTATCAGGCAACAGATAACACTAAATGTTTAATCGCTAGACAGCCTTTCACATAGATCAGATGTCGATAAAGAACACCTGCATTATTTTACAATGTGTTTAGAAAATTAGAGAAAGCAAGATTTATTAAAATAACGAGTACATTATTGGTTGCTTCCGAGACGTAATATCACGGCTTGCTTTGAAGGCGAACTATTATTGGTTGGTTTTAAGACGAAAAAGTACAGTTAATTCCATATTATCACATTTTAGTTTCTCTGGAGAAAGTTTTATATCACAACATGCTACACAATATAGTTTCTCTACCAACGTTCCATATCACAACATGCTACACATTATAGTTTCTCTACCAACGTTCCATATTACCACATGCTACACAGTATAGTTTCTCTACCAAAGTTCCGTGTTATCACATGCTACACAGTATAGTTTCTCTACCAACGTTCCATATTACCACATGCTACACAGTATAGTTTCTCTACCAAAGTTCCGTGTTATCACATGCTACACAATATAGTTTCTCTACCAACGTTCCATATCATCACATGCTACACAATATAGTTTCTCTACCAACGTTCCATATCACCACATGCTACACAATATAGTTTCTCTACCAACGTTCCATATCACCACATGCTACACAATATAGTTTCTCTACCAACGTTCCATATCACCACATGCTACACAAT
>NW_013669273.1:66359-70791 GCF_000517525.1 Limulus polyphemus
ATATAGTTTCTCTACCAAAGTTCCGTGTTATCACATGCTACACAGTATAGTTTCTCTACCAAAGTTCCGTGTTATCACATGCTACACAGTATAGTTTCTCTACCAAAGTTCCGTGTTATCACATGCTACACAATATAGTTTCTCTACCAAAGTTCCGTGTTATCACATGCTATAAAGTAAAAAAAAAGGGGGTTGATAGCATGAGTAGAACAATGTATTTACTTACGACAAAATTTCATAATTTTGACGTCAATGACGTATTGCTCAATTTAACAAATAATACGATACCATCACTAAACTAGATTGAGGACATACACTTCTATTTAACCAGCCTGTTCTTGCACATGTTTGTTCCCTATCCAGCTTGTGTGTGTTCCCTAACCAACCTGTTCTTGCACGTGTCTGTTCCCTAACCAACCTGTTCTTGCACGTGTCTGTTCCCTAACTAGCCTGTCTTTCAGTGTATGTTCCCTAACCAGCCTGATCTTTCAAGTGTCTGTTCCTAACCAACCTGTTCTTGCACGTGTCTGTTCCCTAACCAGCCTGTTTTGCACGTGTATGTTCCCTAACCAGCTTATTCTTGCACGTGTCTGTTGCCTAACCAGCCTGTTCTTGCACGTGTCTGTTTCCTAACCAGCCTGTTCTTGCACGTGTCTGTTCCGTATGAAAAAAAATTCTACCTGCATGTTTATGACTTAAGTGTATCGACAGCTTATACAAATAACCGAGTACCCAGCCTACTTGTTATCCGTGTAAACCAACACCTATTTTTTCCAATACAGCTATGGACCAAGTATCTACACAACGAAGTACCCGGATGTTAAATTAATGTTTGCGGGCGATACGTATTTTATTTGTTATTTCTCATCAAATATTATTATTTATTTGTTGTTTTTTTTCTAATTACGCCAGAAAACCATGTTATATTATAAATATTAATGCTCCAGATAAACAGTGAATCAAATGTTACTTCCAACGAGGTAAATATTTAAGCCTTCCTGCTGTGATGGTGATCCGACTGAAAATAGACGTCCTCTCGTGCAGCAAGAAGTTCGGAATCTGAACATCATGTTTCAAAGTCAGTGTTCCGTGGTTTAAATTGTCTCTAGAGATGTATCTTGTTATCTCTCTGTGCGACCAAACAGGTTTACATCTCCAACTGCTGTATTTGCATCTTGTTTATCTTGTACTTGACAAAGACGAACTCTTTATCAAAGCAAAGGTTGCTTTATTTATTACGCGAGGGGTGAGTGGAAGGTGAACAAAACCTAAGGGATGAGAAAAAAAACCCAATAAATATGACTATCGTTTCAGGCACTTTACGTCATGACTAGAAATTCAAATACAGTTGTGTGGCTATAACAATGAAAAAATGACCAATCAAAACAGTGTATTTATATATATATATATATATATATATACTATTGAAAACGCCTCTTCAGAATTACCGTTTAATTTTGTAAATCGATTAGCAAACATCATGTAAACAACAAGTATACCGTAATTAAAATGTTAAACTATAATATCACGACTAAGTATGTATGCTCCAATACGTCCCCCTCACAAAGAAGCCTCGAGTCGATATTATGTTGAGTATTTATCTCCCTGTGTGTACCCACCTCCTCCTGCCTTGAATACCATTCTCCCTTGAAATGTACTGTGATGTCTAGATCTTATCGAATAAGATGGATGGGAAAATTTTACAAGCAACGTTTGAGCAAATAAAGATATTTGATGTTCTATGTGAATCAAAACGTTATTAATAACGACTTCCTGTCACGTTTAGATGGGCTAAAAATGCCCTTAAGCCCACAGTTCCCCACTAGATACATTAACATATCTGACCTCTGTAAAATCGCAAGAAAGGCGCGAATCCCAAATCTGTCTGCTTCAGTCTGTGAAAGTTGTCATTAGTGTCTTTGTGCAAAGTCTCATCTGGATATAAAGAAACAACAGATCAATTCCGCGAGTTTTTGTTGTACTGTATTTTTACCTTTGACTCCTGTCAAATCAAAAGAATATCACAAATTGCATAACTCTGGACTTCAGTCTGAGAAACTATCTTTGTGCAAGGCCTCATCTGGATTGATTGAAATATAAGGGTCTTAGCAGTAATACAGGGTGTTTCGGACAAACTTTGACATGCCTTTGGAACTATAAGATTATAAATTTGACCTCCTATTTTTGTGTGTATTGAACAAAGATTTCAGGTTTAAAGACAATCGGCCCCGAAATAAAGAAGCGTCATACACTTGTAATTGCTGAAAAATAAATAAAGAATGAAAGAAGGAGACACGGGAAGTATAATATGTCTCCCTCCCTACGGGGAAGACAAAAATACACAAACAACTAAAAAGTAGATTAAGAAGAAAGTTGTACCATAGTGATGTGTCATTCCCCCACTACACTGAATCACAACCACTGGGCCCCTACGTCCTAAGACACGTAGTTATGGACCGCCACGAGTCGATACAGCTGTAGCTATTCTAAATTAACGTATCACTAACTGCGTGTGTGCTATTGTGTCTAAGTGGGTCTTGAAGTACTGAGGGTTCAGAAACTATAACTTTATATACTAGTTAGTACTAAAACCCGTGGGGTTGGGCACGTCTAGGCGTTAACGTGACCGGACTGTGAATCCGGGGATTCGTGGCTCGCGTCTCTTAACTGAAAATCCTCGCTCCGCGCTTCAGGGACGTAAATTTGCGATAAGTTTGGTGTTCACATCACACGATTTGGCCGGATAAGAATAATCTATAAGTTGGCTGTAGGCATCGTTGACTGGCTGCCTTTTATCTAGTCTACAAGCTCAAAGCTAAGCACGTCTTTGCCCAGATAATCCTTTGTATTATACTACAATTGCTCTATTACTGTGACAGATTAGATATTTATTCTTTATATTTTAAAGAACGGGATATATGAATCATTCGTTTTTATTTATAAATGTTTCAAAAGCAGAGATTTTTTGTGTGACGACATGTTGTTATGTCACTTAAATCATTAGGCTCATTGGTCGTTTTTTCTAATTGATAGTTTACTTCACCACATGTCGATATTATCTGTAGTTGATAATTATCTAGCCACACGTGGAGATTATCTGTAGCTGATAATTATCTAGCCACACGTGGAGATTATCTGTAGCTAATAATTATCTAGACACACGTAAAGATTATTTGTAGCTGATAATTATATAGCCACACGTAAAGATTATCTGTAGCTGATAATTATCTAGCCACACGTGGAGATTATCTGTATCTGATAATTATCTAGCCACACGTAAAGATTATCTGTAGCTGATAATTATCTAGCCACACGTAAAGATTATCTGTAGCTGATAATTATCTAGACAGATAATCTTTACGTGTGGCTAGATAATTATCAGTTACAGATAATCTTTACGTGTGGCTAGATAATTATCAGCTACAGATAATCTTTACGTGTGGCTAGATAATTATCAGCTACAGATAATCTTTACGTGTGGCTAGATAATTATCAGCTACAGATAATCTCCACGTGTGGCTAGATAATTATCAGTTACAGATAATCTTTACGTGTGGCTAGATAATTATCAGCTACAGATAATCTTTACGTGTGGAACTGATAATTATTTAGCCACATGATAAATATATTTATGACTGATAATCTCACTTTATTGGAAGACTATCCGTAATTGATAATAGTTTCACATAAGAAGATGAGACCAGTCGTTTTGCTTTATGTGTCAGGAAGTCAAAGTTCACAGAAAACTAGTCAAGATTAGGAGATACATATAGGTTTTATGTTAATGAGTTTTACTGGATTAAAGTATCTTACGTTTTATTTGCTCTTCTCTCTGATTTAAATAACAACGTAACAACTACTTGAACATTTTGGTTTGACGACCACTTTTATTATTGGTTTGAACACTGTAAAAACCACTTTTATTATTGGTTTCAACACTGTAAAAACCACTTTTATTATTAGTTTAAACACCGTAAAAACCACTTTTATTATTGGTTTCAACACTGTAAAAACCACTTTTATTATTAGTTTAAACACCGTAAAAACCACTTTTATTATTGGTTTCAACACTGTAAAAACCACTTTTATTATTAGTTTAAACACCGTAAAAATCACTTTTATAAAAGGAGTTGCATTATTTGATAAATCTTGAACTCGTTTTAAAATATATATCTATTTTATCTCAACAGGTCAGTGAGTGGATGTAATTGTAGAAAGTCCAACACTAAATCTTGTGTCTTTATCATTTAGTGTCAATGTAGGCTAAGTCACACTCATACTATTTCTCTATCATTTAGTGTTAACGTAGTCTAATTCACACTCATATTATTTCTCTATCATTTAGTGTTAACGTAGTCTAATTCACAATCATCTTGTGTCTTTATCAGTAGTCTAATTCACACTGGTTAACACTAAATGATAGAGAAATAAT
>NW_013669273.1:71791-73327 GCF_000517525.1 Limulus polyphemus
AACCTCTTATGATTGACACTAAATTATAGAGAAATAGTATGAGTGTGAATTAGACTACGTTAACACTAAATGATAGAGAAATAGTATAGGGGGTGACACTTACATTACGTCAAGATTTTAAAGATGTGTCGATAGTTAGTTCCAACCATGTTTAGAAGGACACTACTTTACAAAATTAATAAAATATAGATAAAACGTATAATAACAGCAAAGCTGGATAAACAATTCTGTAATCTATGTTTCTGAGACGGCAAGTCTGGAAAAATATATGGACATACTGGTGTTGTCTTGTTTTCCCATTTTTTGTTCTATACATATGTGTGTATGTTTATGTACGTGTATACGAACAGTTCTGATAAAAACCTTTCAACTTGTATTACTGGACAATGTTACTTAACAATAACTACCGGACGATATTACACAACAGTAAACCACCAATAAAAGTGCCTTATTTCATTCAAGTTTCATGGTCTAAAAGCCAGCGAGCATGCGTATTGAGTGACTCGTGAGTCATCCCGCTTTAGCGTCTGACTACGACGCGTTACCACAAGTATAGCAGAACGACCAGTATTTCAATATTAAAGTGATTCCAACCTCTACACTTCTAGAGTTAATTAACAAGCAATGTGGCCCAGTGCTTGTGGCCATGCTTCGTGCTAACGCTTATAAATATTGTACAGTTGGCCTTTTCGTTAATTATTTTTAACACAAGTAGTCCTAGCCATTTAATAAAGGCTTAAGATCGCTTTTCTTCTGCTCTTCTCCTACTTTTAATGAACAACTAAAATAACGTCATCGACGTCCGGTTATTAACTACACTGTTTTCAAACGTTTCTGGCGTGCGACCAATTATTTCTACTGGATAGATCTTAAACTTCCAGTCCTCAAAGCCAACTGATAAGGAAGTTGGTTCAAAGCATTTAGCTAAATCGTGATCATTTACCAGTCAGCTATTAACTGTCGAAAAGCATGGCATATTTTCTTCTGAAGGAAATTTCATGATTTAAATAAATATCAAGAAAGAAGGTACATTCACTACTTCAGACGCTCTCCGTGCTGGCATGTCTCTACTTAAAGGAATTATGAAACTAATTGATTGTTGTTGAAAACATGCACAACAGACATACCTTATGCATTAGGATCACTCTTCATTACAATAATTGGATCCATTTTCGTAAATAAAGTACATACATTAGACGGCTTTTGGTGAACAATGTTTACAACGCTCTCATTCATATGTAACATACAGTAATTGCCCTCAGAGCCCTGGATATTATTCTAAGCATGATCTTGGACAAAACTTGATACACCAGATATATCCATATAAAGCCCATGACGACATCTCGGTAATTCGTGCCCGTAACTGTAGTCTAATTCACACTCATACTATTTCTCTATCATTTAGTGTTAACGTAGTCTAATTCACACTCATATTATTTCTCTAATGAGTGTGAATTAGACTACGTTAACACTAAATGATAGAGAAATAGTATGAGTGTGAATTAGACTACGTTAACACTAAATGATTTGTGTCAT
>NW_013669273.1:73677-76406 GCF_000517525.1 Limulus polyphemus
CTATCGCTCACACATTTCTTGGAAGTTCAAGACATGATTACTTGTCTGGCCACACAGGACGCTTACCTTGGATTTCTATGGACCAACAAACACATCTTTGTCTGATTTTTATGTGTAGACAATTCACAGAATCGATGGTTTGTTGTTTGTCAGACACACAGAAAAGAATTAATTGGTTATATTTGACTTTTAAAGGTAGCCTCAGAATATTAAACAAGGTTTATACTTACAATGAACACTTTATGGCTTATGTGCTAATAACGGTTTAAGCAACCAGAACAATTCAAAGTTCGGCTGTAATATCATAGAAAAAAAAAAAAGCTCTATTCTTTAGATACCTCTAAATCAGATTTATGTACAACCACTCTCACAAACGTAACAAATGTAATATCCACGTTGTAAAAACTGTATACACAAACACCCGATCTTACATTATACGTGTTGTAAAGATTGTATACACAAACATCTGATGTTACAATATCCATGTTGTAAAGATTGTATACACAAACATATGATGTTACAATATTTGTGTTATAAAGTTTGTATACACAAACACCTGATGTTACATTATACGTGTTGTAAAGATTGTATACACAAACACCTGATGTTACATTATACGTGCTGTAAAGATTGTATACACAAACATCTGATGTTACAATATGCGTGTAGTAAGGGTTGTATACACAAACATCTGATGTTACAATATGCGTGTAGTAGGGATTGTATACACAAACATCTGATGTTACAATATGCGTGTAGTAAGGATTGTATACACAAACATCTAATGTTACAATATGCGTGTAGTAAGGATTGTATACACAAACATCTGATGTTACAATATCCATGTTGAAAAGATTTTACACACAAACATTTAATGTTATAATATCTGTATTGTAGAGATTGTACACACAAACATCTGATGTTACAATATCCGTGTTCTAAAGATTGTATACACAAACATTTAATGTTATAATATCTGTATTGTTAGAGATTGTATACACAAACGTCTAATGTTACAATATCCGTGTTCTAAAGATTGTACACACAAACATTTAATGTTATAATATGTCGTCTAGTACAGCTGAAATGTTAGTTTTGTTTTTATATTGTAGACTGAAAATTTTCCCTATAACTCACAGAGACAAGATGTTCCTTGTGACAATACGGACACTATATTAGAAGTGTTATATGTTGATCTTTTTATATTCCTTTCATTCTTGGCTGACCAGGAAACACTGCGGTTTTCGGAGAACATCTCTAGTGGAAAGAGATTATTCTCTTCTGGATGATTGGTCAAGTGTAAGCTGGCGAGACACTAGATGCGGTAATAGTTACCCACAGAAACTGAGCAGTAGATGGCAAGTTTAACACGCTTAAAGCTGTTCTGAGTATCACATACAGGTTATGGGAAACTGAGCAGTAGATGGCAAGTTTAACACGCTTAAAACTGTTCTGAGTATCACATACAGGTTATGGGAAACTGAGCAGTAGATGGCAAGTTTAACACGCTTAAAGCTGTTCTGAGTATCACATACAGGTTATGGGAAATTGAGCAGTAGATGGCAAGTTTAACACGCTTAAAGCTGTTCTGAGTATCACATACAGGTTATAGGGAAACTGAGCAGTAGATGGCAAGTTTAACACGCTTAAAGCTGTTCTGAGTATCACATACAGGTTATAGGAAACTGAGCAGTAGATGGCAAGTTTAACACGCTTAAAGCTGTTCTGAGTATCACATACAGGTTATGTTCTGGTGCTTCCGATGATGGTGTATAGAACCCACTTTTGAATAGTAATAAACCTCCAGAAATTAATGAGATATAGTTTTTATGACTACAGAGGTGTGGAGGTTTTATTTTAACATGTAATTACGATATTGTACTAATTTCCATGAAGTGCTTAGTAGAGACTCTTTACGTGAAGGGTCTGACACGGCTTGGTGGTTAATCTGAGGGTCACGGTTCGAACCCCTGTCGCCGAACATGCTCGTATTTTCAGCCGTGGGGGGCGATATAATGTGACGGAAAAAGTGTGGCCCAAGAGTTGGCGGTGAGTGGTGTTGACTAGCTGCCTTCCCTCTAGTCTATAACTACTAAATTAGGGACGGCTAGCGCAGATAGCCCTTGTGTAGTTTTACGCGAAATTCAAAACTAACCGAAGTTTACGTGAAATAACGTTAGTTATTATTTCAGTGAATCAAAACAGCTCTGTAGGTTAATTAGAGTTTGATACACGACAGCCATAGTAATAATAAAAACGCTAACTTGCACGAACGACATCCGTTACGTTGTGAACTGAATACAGCTGATGAAACATGTCGTCAATTTTATTTATGTCACATCAGAACTAGATAAAGGATTACTTTACACTATATTATTTATTTATTTTAACAACATATACCATTAATTATTCACAAGTCCTAGCAAATCAGAAAGCTAGCCTTTTATGTTCCCGCAAGGAACCAACCAACCACAGTGTCACATCTATTTCTTTGTTTGTTTGAAGTTAAGCACAAAGCTACACAATGGGCTATCTGTGCTCTGCCCACCACAGCTATCGAAACCCGATTAATAATAACACAGGCTTGCGAATTTAAACTTCATGAAAGTTGGTTTGATTTTAATTTCGGATTTTCTATATAACTCAGCTATCGAAAATAATATTCTTTTTTTTTCTATCACGTAAGGATTTTTTTACAAATCGGGAAGAAAAAACTCTTACTTAGATCA
>NW_013669273.1:77077-84282 GCF_000517525.1 Limulus polyphemus
AACAAAACAATAGCAGGCCTGTGTTAATAAAACAATCTCAGGCCTGTGTTAACAAACAATCGCAGGCCTGTGTTAATAAGACAATCGCAGGCCTGTGTTAATAAGGCAATCGCAGGCCTGTGTTAATAGAACAATCTCAGGCCTGTGGTAATAAACCAATCGCAGGCCTGTGTTAATAAAACAATCTCAGTCCTGTGTTAATAAGACAATCGCAGGCCTGTGTTATTAATAAGAAATTTTGTGTGAAGATAAAGAACAGTGTATAAAAGTATCTATGAACCAACTCTAGCTATATACACCAAAACGTTTAAATTAGTTCAAAAGCACAACGTCTCTAATTTCCTTTTTCTCTTTGTCGCAACAATATCTCGAGGTAATCCATTTAGAAAAATTATTCACAGCATTAAACTGGTTTGACAGGAGAATCTGTACGTACTTCATTCTTCTACTTGTCACAGTAAAACGAATCACACCGTCCAAATTTTTCTTCTCTTTCTTACAGTTGACATTTTAGTTATTCTATCTGGAAAATAAAATGAACCTAAACGTTTAAAATACAATTTTTAATAATTAACCATAAGCGGGATTTTTTGGCAAACTCACACGAACTGTGAATCATGAGATTCGGAGTCATTTGGCCACGTCTGGCCCCAACTGTGGGTGGAAACTGACAAAAATTACGTCAACCTCACTTATGCTGTCTAATGATTTATTTTTATCCTTTACTCGTTTCCAAACAGAATGTAGCTGAAAATACAAATACGATAAAGTGAAGGAAATGGTCAGCCGGGAAGAGACGTGTGTCTTAAAACAGACAATTTTAAAATTATCAGTGTTTTTGGAGTAACCATTTAAAACACGTACTCGTTAAACTGGCCTTACCTATCTATCTCTGTAACCATTTAAAACACGTACTCGTTAAACTGGCCTTACCTATCTATCTCTGTAACCATTTAAAACACGTACTCGTTAAACTGGCCTTACCTATCTATCTCTGTAACCATTTAAAACACGTACTCGCTAAACTGGCCTTATCTAGATGAAATACTTTTGGTTGTAATTTCCAATCCTTCTGTTGATTGAAGTAATTCATTTTTCGAATGGAGAGTGTTGTGTCACTATTCTGTGAACATCGTTAACAGATCTATTGATTCAACATTAAGGTTAAAAATCTATTAGTTAACCCCAGTTGAGATAATGTATAAAGAAATCATTTCCATAATGACGTCATTCTCCATTTATCCAAACATTTTGGCGGTAAGTTCAAAAACAATTTTAAAATTTATCACAGATAAGCTTTGTGATATTATTCCAAGATCTAAAATTATTTCGATCAGTTAAAAAGCGGTTATAAAAAATTAATAAATCACGTGATAAAAAAGGAGTTTTTTTTATCAAATTGCTCCTTCTTAGGGGTGTAATTTTAACACGTGGTTTTGAATATTCTAATATCACACAGTTGTGTATATTAACCCTAATGAAGCCGCATAGGCGAAACGTCTTTTAAAATATAAAAACTATTTTATATATATATCTGGAG
Organism: Limulus polyphemus; assembly: GCF_000517525.1. Classification (NCBI taxonomy): domain Eukaryota; kingdom Metazoa; phylum Arthropoda; class Merostomata; order Xiphosura; family Limulidae; genus Limulus; species Limulus polyphemus. Next base: position 78,618 of record NW_013669273.1, read on the forward strand.
TATAAAGGTCGTTTCTTCTAAGATAAGCTCGGTTTCGTTTCCCATATTATTCCACTCGAGATCTCTGTTAAACCTTTAATCTCTGTTAAACCTTTATCCTTTTTTATCTATAATGGAGAATTGAATATCTTTATTAAATCTTTATCTTATTTATCCATACCGGAGAATATGTGGTGCTTTTAATAGTTTTAGATTTCTGTTTACTGTCTACCTAACGCCAGAAACGAACCAGATACTTACTGCTTTATCTAACAAGTAACACGAAAACATTTGCAGACAAGACAAAAAAACTAAAGCTACAAGTTTTAAAAAGAGTGCTATTTCCTGGTTAGCTTTGTACTCGTTGTACGCTTGGGTATATACAGTCATAACATAACGTTATGTGGAAGAAACTTTATACCAAGAAACTGACTAAATCTGTAGGGTTAACAATCTGATCGCACGCCGAGTAAATTTAAGCCTAGGTCTGTAGAAGACCAACATGTAGAAATCTCACGATGCTTTTATTGTAATGCATTGAATCAAACATTCGGCTTTTTTTATCAGGTGGTGTAGCAAAGCAATCGAAAACCTCCTATTGAGAGAAACATCCACCAGGGATATTTCTCATATAATGTAATGAATCAAATTTTCGGCGTTTTCTCAAATGGTAAAGCAATCCAAATCCTTTTATCAGATATCAGCACACAAGGGAGAAGTCTGAGTAAAGAAGAAGCTGTGTGGACCATACTACTTAATTTTCTTTTCTTCTCATGCTGAGTTGTGTCTTCTGTGATGAGCTTTTAACCTAGCACAGTATATTTATACTTAAAGGAATCAAATAACAGAATAAAGTAATAACATTTCTGTTTCCTGGAGGTGTTTGTTTTCTTTCTTCAGATTCTTCAAATCCAGACTTTTGTAGCTACCATTATATCTTGTCACTTCACCTTAGGTTTCGAAAACAATGTGATGATCTTGTGTTTTAATGCCTTTCTAGTTTGTTTTTTTTTAACCTATAATAAACTGAATAACACGTGGTTTAAAGTTAGATAGTTCTGGAGCAAGAACACGCTAAAAATAAATGATAGAAGTTTTAAAATATTCTTTATTTGTCTGTCTATCTCTTCTGTTCCTCTTAAGCTATTAAACATCAAGTAGCAATCTTCGTACGTATACGCTTGCCAAAAAACAGGGGAAGAAATGACTCAGTGACGCCACCTGATCGATTTAGAGATTTTTGTTATTACTGAAAATCTGAGTGAATTGTCAAGAGGTTTTAATTTATTTTATCTAACAACTACACACCCCAAATTTAGTTTTGTGAACGATAACTTGGAGGAAATGTGACAATTTAATACGACCTCATAAGATTATGCCTTTCCTAGAAGTATATATATATATGTAACAGACAATTGCTTAAAGAAAACAATGGTTGAAATAGGTTTAAAGTATAAGTTAAACATGCCGAGTTGCTTTCTACGGACCTTGGCTCTGAAATAACGTTTCAGGCTTCATGCTGACCTAAAAAAAAAAAAAACTCAGTAAAGAGACCAAGACGTCGTATGAGAACCTAGAGGAAAAGTCAGGGGATGGAAACTGTCATGACAACGGGAAATGTACATTCACGTCTAAATGTGCGTTAGGATTTGTAAGTAATGCTGTTTTTATATTAATGTGTATAATGTTTCCTCTCTTTCTCTAGGCTCGAACCTAGGATCACGTTATGTTCGCACTATAATAACATTCTTCCTTTCATGATCTGGCATAGCCAGGAGGTTAGGGCACTCGACTCACAATCTTCGGGCTCGAATCCCGTCATCACCGAACATACTTACCCTTTCAGACGTGGGGGCGATATAATGTGATGGTCAATCCTATTATTATTTGATAAATAGTAATCCAAGAGTTGACGGTGGGTGTTGTTGACTAGTTGCCTTCCCTCTAGTCTAATAGTCAGTACAATAATTAAATATGGTAACTGTTTCGATGCGGCTTAACGAATGTAAATAACTCAAAAATCCAAGACGTGTGGGACAATGCTTTTAAAATAATACAAAATTTCGCTTGAACAAAAATATCAACATATTCTAAGAGCGAAAAAAAAAAGAGAAAAATTTTTTTTCATCTTCAGATTTTGAAGAAATTCGCAGATAAACAAGTACGATGGGGAAGCTTCCTATAGGCGTCGGAGGGACCCATAACAAAGGCAGCTATACCATTTTAAACGATATATCAAATTACAGCTGGCAGTTCCGATATAAGAAAGTGAAAGATCTCTTTCCTTTGTATGTACTGTGAGTCACACTAGTCCACGTACTCGAGTTAGCCATCTAGTGCTCATCTAATGATGACAAATAAGGTTGTCGTCACTCGTACGAGCGATTTATACCTTTCATCATATATGAAGTGCTTCCTCTTCTTCTTCACATCATATGAGTGATTTTACAAGTATTGGAACACAGATATAAAAATACTCCTTACATTGATACAGTGTAAAAAGGCTAAAGGTCAAGCTCACTGCGTGCGTGTTCGAGTTTTTTTTTTTCTGACTTCATATCATATTTAAACAGTCATATGGGCGTGGCCGGTATGGCAGGGATGTAATAGATTATTGTGTTAAGAAATAAGTCTTACATGCACACCAGTTCGTTTTATTACCTTGTGTTAAGAAATAAGTCTTGCATGCGTCAGTTCGTTTTATTACCTTGTGTTAAGAAATAAGTCTTACATGCACCAGTTCGTTACATGCCTGATTATACGTTGCATCTAATCTATTTATCCACGTGTTGTACAAGTGATTATACGTTGCATCTAATCTATTTATCCACGTGTTGTACTTGTGATTATACGTTGCATCTAATCTATTTATCCACGTGTTGTACTACTGATTATACGTTGCATCTAATCTATTTATCCACGTGTTGTACTAGTGATTATACGTTGCATCTAATCTATTTATCCACGTGTTGTACTAGTGATTATACGTTGCATCTAATCTATTTATCCACGTGTTGTACTTGTGATTATACGTTGCATCTAATCTATTTATCCACGTGTTGTACTACTGATTATACGTTGCATCTAATCTATTTATCCACATGGTGTACTAGTGATTATACTTTGCATCTAATCTATTTATCCACATGGTGTACTAGTGATTATACGTTGCATGTAATCTATTTATCCACATGTTGTACTAGTGATTATACGTTGCATCTAATCTATTTATCCACATGTTGTACTGGTGATTATACGTTGCATCTAATCTATTTATCCACATGTTGTACTGGTGATTATACGTTGCATCTAATCTATTTATCCACATGTTGTACTGGTGATTATACGTTGCATCTAATCTATTTATCCACTTGTTGTACTACTGATTATACGTTGCATCTAATCTATTTATCCACATGGTGTGCTAGTGATTATACGTTGCATCTAATCTATTTATCCACATGTTGTACTAGTGATTATACGTTGCATCTAATCTATTTATCCACTGTCTAGATACAAGAAACTTTATTTCTAATTTCTATAACTTTAAACTATTTCGTTACCTGATCATTTTAATACTAAAACTGATGTTATCTACCATCAGAAGGCTCTTGGGAGGTAAAGTTTTGACTTGGCGCAAAGTTTTGTTAATAACTTTTGCATGCAAGTAATTAAAGCTGATATATTTGTAAACTGGACGAATCATATAATAACGAAGAAAAATGGGTAACTCTCATTATTTAATGTAAATTAGTTTCAATTGTGTAATTAGGAAAGTAATCATACGATTTAAAGAAGTGAGACTCCGATGCCTCGGCGGTGAACTTGAGGGCTTATAAGGCTAAAATTTGAGGTTAGAGCCCTGTGATGTACTGAGCGCAGATAACCTATTGAGATGCTCCGTGCTTAACAAAAACAAATTTAAAAAAAAATGTAAATAGTGACCATAACAAAGTTAAAGGAATCACATTACAGTAGATAGTATCGGTTATTATAAATATTATAATGTTTTTTTAGTAGCTGATAATATCATAGTGGTGTGGTCGTTTCATTTATTAAACATAAAAACATAATACTTAACACGTAAGCTTTCCAGAACATTGCATCTTACTAAAATACGGACACAACAATATACAGAGTGATGAGTAAGAAACAGCTATAGGATAAACTCAACATCACGTATATGTTTTCGTGTTGATTGGGGATCATGTTTAACCTTTCCACCAGTAATAACAGTGTATTTCGTAACATGCTCAACAAGTTGAGAAATGTTCAATTTACATTTTATTGTACTACTGATGAAAAAATATTTTACTTTGAAATTTAAGGTCGAATTTATATGAACTTATACATCTGTTTAGTAGCTGACGGTGGGAGGAGTGGATCACCGAGGTTCGCTGAGCCTATTCGTAACGTGACGAGAGCCGAAGGTCGTTCCCTGACGTTGGCTTGCGTGGTGGAAAATTTGGAGCCATTCAAGGTTTGGGAGATCTAATCAACTAAGTACAGAAACACACGAATTAAGCTTAACAAGTATGAAACTATCATAAGCTCAAATGTTTCATGTTCTCCTTTACGTTAGAAAATGGACAGATTAATTTTTAGAATGTTTGCTTTCTCTAACGAGAAAGTTTAATATTTACTTTAGAAATTCACCAAATGCTATCAAAAACTACTATCAAACGGCGTAGAAGTTGGTACTGTACATCCAAGTAAGTTAGATAAGGCTAACAATCTAAAGTACAGCAAGGTTTATCCCAACTTATCATCAAAAAACTACTATCAAACGGCGTAGAAGTTGGTACTGTACATCCAAGTAAATTAGATAAGGCTAACAATCTAAAGTACAGCAAGGTTTATCCCAATTTATCGTAGTTTTCTAGGGTAGGGTTCTTAACTCAGTGATCGGCGATATTTAGGTAACAAATTAACCTGGTAAACAATTAAAAATAATTTTCAAGTTTCACCGTTACTTCTACACTAAACAATTAACAGTGATTTTCAAGTTTCACCGTTACGTCTACACTAAACAATTAACAGCGATTTTCTAGTTTCACCGTTACGTCTACACTAAACAATTAACAGTGATTTTCAAGTTTCACCGTTACTTCTACACTAAACAATTAACAGTTAATTTCAAGTTTCACCGTTACTTCTACACTAAACAATTAACAGTTAATTTTTTCAAGTTTCACCGTTACTTCTACACTAAACAATTAACAGTGATTTTCAAGTTTCACCGTTACTTCTACACTAAACAATTAACAGTGATTTTCAAGTTTCACCGTTACTTTTACACTAAACAATTAACAGTTAATTTCAAGTTTCACCGTTACGTCTACACTAAACAATTAACAGTTAATTTCAAGTTTCACCGTTACTTCTACACTAAACAATTAACAGTGATTTTCAAGTTTCACCGTTACTTCTACAATAAACAATTAACAGCGAGTTACTTCTACACTAAACAATTAACAGTGATTTTCAAGTTTCACCGTTACTTCTACACTAAACAATTAACAGCGATTTTCACGTTTCACTGTTACTTCTACACTAAACAATTAACAGTGATTTTCAAGTTTCACCGTTACTTCTACACTAAACAATTAACAGCGATTTTCACGTTTCACTGTTACTTCTACACTAAACAATTAACAGTGATTTTCAAGTTTCACCGTTACTTCTA
>NW_013669273.1:85075-90470 GCF_000517525.1 Limulus polyphemus
CAAACAAACAAACAAACAAAAATCAAAAATAACGGAAGCGTTGTTATTCACACGATTATGAAAACTCTACAAAATTTTACACAAACGTATTTTATGAATAGAATAAATGTTAACGTTGTATGAATTTTTAATTTCGGGTAAGGTTAACAAGAAATAAGTATGTCGTTGTTTTTAGTTCGAATCTTTTGAGCGCAATGCTACCAACAGATGGTAAATGTGGTCTTAATTCATTACTCATAATATAAAGGTCATATTAATGTGAAACTACTTTTTTCAATCTTTGATAAAGTGAAGGCTTTTTTTTTTCACAAAACTGAAGGAAGTACTTAACAAAATGTTCTTACCACATATCATCATTTTTTAAAACACAAATTTCCGTCGTTTAAAGTCGTTTATTTTGTGTCATAATATAATCTAACCACTTAACGTAGAGTGTTTAAAGCTCACTTAGTTGTCCAATGTTGTTGTTTTTCACCACTAGGTGTCGTGGATCCATATAAACCGACATATGCTCCTGACTCTTCATGATGCTGTGATTACAAGGAACCCACGCTTCCGAATAACTCATAACGGTCACAGTACTTGGGTCCTTCATATTGATAATGTTCAGAAAGATGACCAGGGCCAGTATATGTGTCAGATAAATACTAACCCCATGATTAGCCAGAGTGGCTATGTAAGTGTTGTAGGTAAGTCTAACTTAACAATGTCCAGGGTTAATATATGTGTCAGATAAATACTAGCCCCATGATTAGCCAGAGTGGCTATGTAAGTGTTGTAGGTAAGTCTAACTTAACAATGTCCAGAGTTAATATATGTGTCAGATAAATACTAACCCCATGATTAGCCAGAGTGGCTATGTAAGTGCTGTAGGCAAGTCTAACTTAACAATATCCAGGGTTAATATATGTGTCAGATAAATACTAACCCCATGATTAGCCAGAGTGGCTATGTAAGTGCTGTAGGCAAGTCTGACTTAACAATGACCAGGGCCAGTACATGTGCCAAATAAGCACTAACTTAATGATTAGCGAGAGCGGCGAAAAATGAACAGTTAGGTGTTAAAATCAATAAATTGACGTCAATAAAAAACCATAAACCTAATTCTGATGTCAAACGACTTCAATAAAATTCGCAAAGATTATAGTTAATCAACGTAGTCTAGTACACACGAAATAAGTTGGTGTTCCTGCAACCGATGATGTAATAACGTCTCGACTCATTACAATATCTGACGTATCCTAGCCATCATGATAAAACCTGGTATTGGGTGAAAAGCCTCTTCGACACTGGATTTAGCAGATGTATTGTAGTTATCACGTTTTTATATTCTCACTTACTTTCACTCATGATAATTATAATACACAAAGTAAGTAAACTATGTCCAGGAAGATGACGTTAGATATGCACCATAGCCAAGATATGCCAGTGTGGTTAAGTAACTCTTGAAGGTAAGTAAACTATGTCCAGGAAGATGACCAGAATCATAATACGTTAGATATGCACCATAGCCAAGATTCTTCAGGGTTTATATAATAGGTGACCCTTTAAAAACAATGAAAAGTCTTACCACTATTTGGCTAAGCTTCATCAGGCGATAAGGATAATTTATGGAATCTGTCAAAGAGCAAGATCGTACGTAGGTTGTACACGAGCTATTCTCGAAACCAGGTTTTTCACATTTCTGGAAATTCAACAAAATCTTCAAGATTAAAATACTTGGATGTTTATAGGAGGCACTAAAGGATCATAGACTGTAACTCAGCACTTCACAGGATCGTTTAATTCATTACTTAACTCCCCTAAAAATGAACAGGGTTTACTATTTCTAGAGGAGGCACTAAAGGATCATAGACCGTAACTCGGCACTTAACAGGATCGTTTAATTCATTACTTAACTCCCCTAAAAATGAACAGGGTTTACTATTTCTAAAGGAGGCACTAAAGTATCATATACTGTAACTCGGCACTTAACAGGATCGTTTAATTCATTACTTAACTCCCCTAAAAATGAACAGGGTTTACTATTTCTAAAGGAGGCACTAAAGTATCATATACTGTAACTCGGCACTTAATAGGATCGTTTAATTCATTACTTAACTTCCCTAAAAATGAACAGGGTTTACTATTTCTAGAGGAGGCACTAAGAGATCATAGACTGTAACTCGGCACTTAACAGGATTGTTTAATTCATTACTTAACTCCCCTAAAAATGAACACAATTTACTATTTCTAGAGGAGCCCCCCCCCAATGGCACAGCGGTATGTCTGCGGACTTACAACGCTAGAATCCGGGTTTCGATACCGGTGGTGGGCAGAGCACAGATAACCCATTGTGTAGCTTTGTGCTTAATTACACACAAACAAACAATTTCTAGAGGAGGCACTAAAGGATCATAGACTGTAAATCAATACTTAACAAAGACCCTAGCTTATTATTTAACTCCCTTACATCAACAGATTTTAGTGTTTCTAGGAGGCACTAATGGATACTACGCTGAAATCTAACACTTAGGAACGACCTTCCAACTTACTATTTATCTTCCTTAAATCAACAAGTTTTAGTGTTTCTAGAAGGCACTAATAGATACTACGCTGAAATCTAACACTTAGGAACGACCTTCCAACTTACTATTTATCTTCCTTAAATCAACAGGTTTAGTGCTTCTAGGAGGCACTAATGGATACTACGTTAAAATCTAACACTTAGGAACGACCTTTCAACTTACTATTTATCTTCCTTACATCAACAAGTTTTAGTGTTTCTAAGAGGCACTAATGGATACTACGTTGAAATCTAACACTTAGGAACGACTTTCCAACTTACTATTTATCTTCCTTACATCAACAAGTTTTAGTGTTTCTCGGAGGCACTAATGGATACTACGTTGAAATCTAACACTTAGGAACGACCTTCCAACTTACTATTTATCTTCCTTAAATCAACAGGTTAAAATAAAAACAAGACAAACACACAAAAACACAACAGAATACTGTAGCTGTGAAACATTTACAGTAACCCTCTACTGGAAAATTATATATACGGTAATAAATTATTGTTACTATATAGTAGTTGTTTTATACTATATATTTCATTAAATCCTATAAGCATATTGCACGTAGTTTCAGGTCTCTCCAGGATATCTAGCCAATCATCATCTACAAAGCAGTCCATGAGGCACATCATAGTTCCCGTCTTAAGTGTTGACCAATTTGCATTTAAATTATCTTAAGATAAAATTTTCCCTCGGGTGAATCTGATTTAAATACATTGACGTTCTCTAATTAATTTAAATCAAGCTCAAACTTTAAAGGTTTATTAAATATTATTATTAACACTTATGCGAGAAATTTACCAAAGTCTTGTTGGTTCAGAGATTGTGGATAGAAATATAATATAGACACTGGTTAAAGTGTTGTAAGATAAGGTTAATAATGTGTTGTTTGCCCAGATACATTTATTAACTTAGGAACAAGGATACTAACGGTTTAAAACTCGTAGCCTAATCTTAGCATCCATCTCGAGTTTTGTAATCTTTTGGGATTCATAATTAAAGTGTTCTAAGTGTTTTACTTCTTTAAGCTGAAAGGTTGTATTAGTTGAGAAATAGCCTTTGTTAGGGATAGCATCAACCCCCCTCGAAAGTCTTCGTCTCTGTTAAATACATTTCCAATAATTAATAGGCAGGGAGTGGTTTTCGTGCACAAATGAGGATCCGAAGATCCATGGTTCGCGTCCCGTTGCAGCAAGATCTCGGTGCGTACTTTGGGACCGTGTATGAGTTTTGAGAGTGACAGTAAAATCACACTATTCAATCAGAAAAGAGTTAGCGCTAGATGCTGTTGACCAGCTAATGGTTCCTTCTAATGTATCAGCTGATGGATGCTGTTGACCAGCTAATGGTTCGTTCTAATGTATCAGCTGATGGATGCTGTTGACCAACTAATGGTTCCTTCTAATGTATCAGCTGATGGATGCTGTTGACCAGCTAATGGTTCCTTCTAATGTGTCAGCTGATGGATGCTATTGGCTAGCTAATGGTTCAATTTAATGTATCAGCTGATGGATGCTGTTGACTAGCTAATTGTTCCATCTAATGTGTCAGCTGATTGATGGTGTTGACTAGCTAATGGGTCCGTCTAATGTATCAGCTGATGGATGCTGTTGACCAGCTAATGGTTCCATCTAATGTATGAGCTGATGGATGCTGTTGACCAGCTAATGGTTCCTTCTAATGTATCAGCTGATAGATGCTGTTGAACAACTAATGGTTCCATCTAATGTATCAGCTAATGGATGCTATTGACCAGCTAATGTTTCCTTCTAATGTATCAGCTGATGGATGCTGTTGACTAGCTAATGACTCCATCTAATGTGTCAGCTGATGGATGCTGTTGACTAACTAATGGTTCCATCTAATGTATCAGCTGATGGATGCTGTTGACTAGCTAATGGTTCCATTTAATGTATCAGCTGATGGATGCTGTTGACTAGCTAATGGTTCCATGTAATGTATCAGCTGATGGATGCTGTTGACTAGCTAATGGTTCCATCTAATGTGTCAGCTGATGGATGTTGTTGACTAGCTAATGGTTCCATCTAATGTGTCAGCTGATGGATGTTGTTGACTAGCTAATGGTTCCATCTAATGTGTCAGCTGATGGATGTTGTTGACTAGCTAATGGTTCCATCTAATGTGTCAGCTGAAAATTCAAGATAGATACTGCAGATAGCTCTGCGAATATTCCAAACAATCAACTAATCATTTTTAAAACCACTTTAGTATTTATGGGTGCTTTAATTCCATATAGTTTTACATTTTATTAAGATAATTTCTATTGACCCTCATATTGAAAGAAACCGTAACATAAAACTATCTTTAGATAAATAGTCTACATGCGAATTTTAGGTTAATAAGTATTTTTATGATGGCTTTGTGAAACACCCGCGCATATAGATTATGAAATTCTCAAATTTCATCTTAAGTGTTGGTTTATGATATCAGCTCCACAACGACTAAGTAAACTCCAACAACAGCTCCACAACGACCGACCGCTCAGACTCCTACAAAGCGTGGTACTTCAGGAGGCAGTCATGGCTGCATGGATGTTAAACAGTATACAGCCACAATTAAGATATTTCTTTACCACCTTATTACACGTGTAGAATAAACATCTGACGTCACTGGAATCTGTGTAAATCAGTTGGAAGACGGAATAAACGTTTGACGTCACTGGGATCTGTGTAAATCAGTTAGAAGATTGAACAAACATCTGACGTCACTGGGATCTGTGTAAATCAGTTGGAAGACTGAATAAACATCTGACGTCACTGGGATCTGTGTAAATCAGTTAGAAGATTGAACAAACATACTGACGTCACTGGGATCTGTGT
>NW_013669273.1:91470-92547 GCF_000517525.1 Limulus polyphemus
TAAATCAGTTGGAAGACTGAATAAACATCTGACGTCACTGGGATCTGTGTAAATCAGTTAGAAGATTGAATAAACATCTGACGTCACTGGGATCTGTGTAAATCAGTTAGAAGATTGAACAAACATCTGACGTCACTGGGATCTGTGTAAATCAGTTGAAAGACTGAAGGTGAAAGCGGCAACCAGGGAAGGTATTCACCAACATCCAGACGGAATGATCCTGTTGTAAAAGTATACCGAATAATGTAGCTAGTCAAAGCAAAGGATGTGAAATAATAGGAGAGAACATACAGCCAAAAGGCTACTTGTAAAGTAAGTAAAGGAACTCTCTTCTAACTGTTGGGAGGCAGCTAACATCCACACGAGGGGTCAGAGTCCTGGGGTTGTCATCTAGTACTCAACTCAACTCAACAAAGGCCGCGAACAAAACCAACTTAATCGAGTTTAAGATTATTCTGCTTGTTTGTTTGAAGTTAAGCACAAAGCTACACAATGGGCTATCTGTGCTCTGCCCATCACGGGTATCGAAACTCGGTTTCTAGCGCTGTAAGTCCAAAAACATACCTCTGTGCCACTGGGGGGCAGATTATTCTGTCATGGATGGTTGCATAAATTGCAGTGTATGTGTAAAAATAAAAGGGATTATCTCCAAGTTAGAAATATTATAATATATTCGTCATGTAAAATAATTACGTCTAATAATAATAATTTACTTAAATTAAATAAAGAAATAACATAATAATAAGTTAATTAACATAACAATGAATTATTAATTTCATCAAGTGGATATTTTTTTGCTGTGTCTACTGAGGGAAATCTAACCCCTTTTAACATTGTAAATCCGTAGACTTACCCCTGTTCCACCGGGGGAGATATTTTATCGGGATTTTTATTTACGTATAAAAAGTAGGGGAAAAAAAGAACTAAAGCTATTTATTAAAAACCTGATCTATATATATATATATATTACAAAACCTGCTCTATATATATATATATATATATTTTACAAAACCTGATCTATATATATATATATGTATATTTGTATTTTACAAAACCTGATCTATATATATATATATG
>NW_013669273.1:93105-101621 GCF_000517525.1 Limulus polyphemus
TATATATATATATATATATTTACTAAACCTACATCTATATATATATATATGTATATTTGTATTTTACAAAACCTGATCTATATATATATATATTTGTATTTTACAAAACCTGATCAAATATTTCGATATGTTGTTCCTAGTGCCGCCCAAAATCGACGAAGACATTACCAGTTCTGATAGAGAAGTCAAGGAGGGAAGTCACGTGACTTTACAGTGCCGGGCATCGGGGATTCCTACCCCAAATATAACATGGAGACGAGAAGATAACCAGGAGATCATTCTGGGAAAGAAGAAAGGTGAGATTTTGAACTTATTTAAGTGATTATCTCATCAAGAACAGATGTTTTTTTCCTAAATAGATGACTTACACGAAGTAAACCTACTACATAATCTTTGTCAAGGATACAAAACAAAACAAAAACTTCATATTCAACTTTCAACTCTTCCTAACTAATCCTTAAACCACTTTGACCTTACTTAATCTTTATAAAACTGTGTCTATTACCGAAATTACCCCTCCTTTTCCTCACATTAAGCTATGTATTTTTTTCTGTTTTTATTATAAGCGCTTTTTTCAGGTCAACAATAGGAGCGACCAGAAAGTGATGGAGATGCCATCAGTAAGGGATCTTTACCCGACAGTTAATGTTCTATAATTACCGTCTTCAAACGAGTCTGTAATAGACTCAATTGGTCTAAGATGTGGTAGCTTTTATAAGCTCAACACACACACACACAAAAAAGCGGAAACACGGACAAATGTGTCGGCGTTACGTAATTAGAAGCTCATGTGATTGGCCTTGATCTGTCCATTTGACTGTTTTATTATTGGAGCTGACCGCAAGTTGCACATTATCAGCACGAGCTGTCTTGCCGTCACACAAAGAGAACCAATGAAGTGTTAGTTTTATTAAGGAAGCTCTTGCTGGACACCGAATCAAAAAGCTGACCTAGAACAATTTTGATATAGTGCTCTTGTTTGGTGGATGCATTCCCTCTCCCTCCTAAATGTGGATTTCGGTTCGAAGTTTGTTTGTGTATAACGGAAATGGTCAATTACTTTACCGCCTATTCCCGTTGTTAAGCGAACTTTCGATAAAGAATTCTCTCTCCGCTTTGTCATGTAGCAGCCAATACATAGTACTTAATATTAGGTAGACAACATCGCAGAAATAAACGTGTATTTCTGAACAATATCATCCTGTATACGTGTTACAAAAATGAAACAATGCCCTTGTTACCCTAGACACGTCATTGTTTCTTTACAGATTACAGTTTTTCTTAACCGATTTTTATCTCGTTAACTGGGCCCCCCAGTGGCACAGCGGTATGTCTGTGGACTTACAACGCTAAAATCCGGGTTTCGATACCCGTGGTGGGCAGAGCACAGATAGCCCATTGTGTAGCTTTGTGCTTAATTACAAATAAACAAATAAATCGTTAACTGGTGGATTTGTTCACTCTAAGCCTTCCACCGACTCAGCGGTAAGTCTGAAGGCTTACAATGCTAAAAACTGGGTTCTAATACCAGTTGTGGGCACAACACAGATAGCATGTTGTATAGCTTTGCGTTTTAACAACACACAAACAACCGAAATTGTTTACTTTGATAACATAGCAGAAAGCAGTTTGGAACTTTCACTTTAAATGTTTATAAGTGTTGTTTCTTTTTCGGCTATAAATTTAAAATGTTACTTGAAATATTCTAACTCTTGAATGTTTTTTTTGTAAATAATTTAACGAACTTATTTGATGCTACTTAAAACTTTAATATATTTTTTACCAGAAATAGTCCATCTCGCGAGCAGTATTTTTGTTTAACACTTTACACGGTAATTCAATACACTTACAATTGTTGTTTAACACTTTACAAGTTTATTTAATCGACTTATAATTGTTGTTTAAGAATTACACGGTAATTTAATCGACTTACAATTGTTGTTTAACACTATACACGTTTATTTAATCGACTTACAATTGTTGTTTAACACTTTACACGCTTATTTAATCGACTTACAATTGTTGTTTAACACTTTACGCGCTGATTTAATCGACTTACAATTGTTGTTTAACACTTTACACGGTAATTTAATAGACTTACAATTGTTGTTTAACACTTTACACGGTACTTCAATACACTTACAATTGCTTTTTAACACTTTACACGTAGATTTACTGAGTTGGCCGTAATGAAAATAATGTCAATTATTTCTATTAAATTGGTAGAATCACAAGAAGGAAAATTAGGTGAAAATAAAAGATTTTCAGGAATAAAATGCCCTGGTTCACTACGTGAAATGATGTAATAGCACCCAAATAATTAATATGCTATTGTAAACAAACTAAAAGAAATATTCCAACACTAACAATGACATAAGTTCTTTTCAGGAACATTATGTTACTATATTAAAAGTTAAATAAGAAAAAAATTATTTGGCACAATGAAATATAAAATCTTTATTAAATATATCAGCCAACTAATTTTGGTAAGTATGGTGATAACTGTTAAAGGTAACTATGGTGATAGCTAGGGAGATAACTGTTAAAGGTAACTATGGTGATAGCTAGGGAGATAACTGTTAAAGGTAACTATGGTGATAGCTAGGGGAATAACTGTTAAAGGTAAGTATGATGATAACTAGGGAGATATCTGTTAAAGGTAACTATGGTGATAGCTAGGGAGATAACTGTTAAAGGTAACTATGGTGATAGCTAGGGAGATAAATATTAAAGGTAACTATGGTGATAGCTAGGGCGATAACTGTTCAAGGTAACTATGGTGATAGCTAGGGAGATATCTGTTAAAGGTAACTATGGTGATAGCTGGGGAGATAATTGTTAAAGGTAACTATGGTGATAGCTAGGGCGATAACTGTTCAAGGTAACTATGGTGATAGCTAGGGAGATATCTGTTAAAGGTAACTATGGTGGTAACTAGAGAGATAATTGTTAAAGGTAACTATGGTGATAGCTAGGGCGATAACTGTTTTACCAAACTATTCCTCTGAACTATATAATAAAGATGTTTATCTTTCATTGAGCCCAAAACACGTCGTTTTTGTTTTTTATTCTTAATACTAAAAAAATATTAATCAATAAAGCCTTCAGGTTCCAATTTCCACACATTCTCACTTAATACAATGTGGTTACATTTTGAGACGAATGCGAACTAAATAACGTATTTCCACCTACGATAAAATGGCGACGTCTGGAAGAGTCCAAGTAAAGTAAGTAAAACTTCAAGTAGGAAGCATAAATTAACCTCGTAATTAAGGAAGCATGGTTAAAAATTAACCTCCTAATTAAAGCAGCATAGTTAAAAATCAACCTCTTAATTAAGGCAACATGGTTAAAAATTAACCTCCTAATTAAGGCAGCATGGTTAAAAATTAACCTCCTAATTAAGGCAACATGGTTAAAAATTAACCTCCTAATTAAGGCGGCATGGTTAAAAATTAACCTCGTAATTAAGGCAGCATGGTTAGGTTTGTCAGTGAATATAATTCAAGTAAGTTCCAATCAAAATAACAAGATTATCTTATGGGTGAACAGAACTCCAACCTAGGATATCATGGTTACATTTAGGAAGGTACATAGCCCAAATATCACAAACTCCCACTTAAGGTAATATAGCTACCTATATAGGTGACCACTCCTAATCTCACACTTAACACGAACTCCTACTTAATGTAAGATGGTTACATTTAGGGTCAACTTAATTCAACATAACATTGTTAAATTTAAGTGAACATGATCTAAATCTTGTAACCTATTGTGAGATGGTTACATCTAACGATGAACATTGGCCAAACCACTACTAGTCTCTGTCCTTGTCCTACTTTTCTCAAACTAACTGATATTTATTTTTATGATACTCTATACTATTTACTATGCTTGACTTTACTCATAACAGGTTTCACAGAGAAGCTTGGTAGTAACCTTTCCTCGTTCAATGGAAAGTAATAAGTTTCCTTCTGGTTTCTAGTTGGATTTACTGAGTTTAATCTCAAGGTCTATAACCGGATTATAAAATAAGATATAATCTCAAACACGTGTTAGCAAAAGTGAGTTTATGATTCGGTATATCGTCTCAGAGATCGTTTAAGTAATTGGCTACTGTTAGTAGAAATTAACAGTTTGTAGTAATCTGTTCGTATATTAAAACTTCAGTCTGTTCAGCGAATGTGATTACTGGTGAATTATTATTGGAGCTTGTGTGAAAGTCTTAAAATGGTGCTTAATAAGTTTACTACACACTTGAGAATAAATCAGTTGAAATAATTATTATTGGAGCTTGTGTGAAAGTCTTGAAATGGTGCTTAATAAGTTTACTACACACTTGAGAATGAATCAGTTGAACTAGTTATTATTGGAGCTTGTGTGAAAGTCTTGAAATGGTGCTTAATAAGTTTACTACACACTTGAGAATGATCGTTTTTTTTTCTCTATACTTTACTCGTAGTAGCTTCTTCTGTTGAGTGTATTTCTATCACAGATGAAATCAGAGGCGATATATCCTAAAATTTGTATCTATAGTTCTTTGTGACGAAGTGCTTGAGTGTCTTAATTACATATCTTAATTAAGTTTAGACAACAGATTACTTATTTCACGATCCAATCTTGTTATTTCGCAGAGTTAGTCGGCTTCAAATGACACTGCAAAGGATCTGTGTATAATCAGTACATTAGGCTTTATGTGATACTAAGGTCACAAAAGTTTTCAAAATAAGCTCGCTAGTCTTGATAGCTCTTTTTCACGTTATTATATAATGTAATTTTCAATGTTCTTACCCCTCCAATAAAAAAAATAAAAACGTTGATGTTGTATATGATGTAGGCCTAAATACCAGTCAGTGAAGAAAGATTCATTACCTACAATTAAAGTCATAGGTTATTCTCGTCAAAAACTATTAATCATTTGTAATTTTTAGTTAGAAGTTGAGATCATGTTATATTTCTTTATGTGTTATACATATAAGAATACAAAGTTTTTTTATATCCTTTTTTCTCGAACAATTTCTACTGTAATTAGGTTTTCCTGCATCACACATCAGAAGCGAGATTAGCCAAGGTAATCCTCATAATAACAGGATTAAGTTTGATTAATCCTGTTTATAATACGATAAAGACTGGTTAATCCTGCTGAAAACAGTGTTAATATTGATACATTCTGCTTATAATTGGGTTAAAATTGAATTGCTTAATCCTGTTTATATTAGGATTAAGATAGATTAATCCTGCTGTGAAGAAAATTAAGAGGAATAAGACTGATTAATCCTGCTGATAACAGGATTAAGATTTATTAATCTTTGATAGTAACCAAGCTGAACGTTCAATTCAAATAAAGTAAAAAATCAACAAAATTTAACAAAGGCTGTTCCTTTAGCCTGCAATGTTGTGGTCAACGTTACCAACAGAACGTTCCCAGAGGTAATTTATTACAATAAGTAGTATTTCTGTATTTTTCATAGAATGACGTTAAAATATTTATGAAACGTGTTTTTTCTTTATTAAATCACCATGCAAGCTGCGTTTAGTAACAGTATTTTTTCTTCGCATATTTTGAATTTCGGTATTCTCGTGAACAGGAACCCTAGCCGTTAATAGATTTTTATTTAATTAAAATGTACTTAAAATGGTAATCGTTCTGTTTAATCGTTATTAAGACAATTATTTCGATCTAGCAAAGATGTTTTAATCATCATGTATTACAGTTACCAAGGTCGTGGGAGATACTCTGGACATCAACCACGTCAAAAGAACACACATGGGAGCCTATCTTTGTATAGCCTCAAACCAGGTGCAACCTTCTGTTAGCAAAAGGATCTTGCTTAATGTGAAATGTGAGTTATCATTTACAATTCTGATTTGCAATCGAAATGTTAGATCCAAAATTATAGTCTAATCTAGACCATGTTTTACAACTCTTATATCTTTAGAGCATTGGTTCAGAGTGTTAATTAAAAAAAAACATACTTAGCGAACTGATATTGTAAGTGATCGCAGTGGACACGCGCTAAGAAAATCCCATTTAGTTACTTATGACGAGTGTTATTTGCTTCCTTTTTATAATTTTTTTATTGACATGTATTTTTATAAATTCTCTCGTACAGGAGTATAAATGTAATCTTACAGAATATTTGATAGAAACAGTAAAAGCATGGAATTAGCGACGTGACTGAAGCTCCAAAACTTATCCAATACTTGAACATTTTATGTTTATTACATCTATAATATTACATCTTTATCAATGTTAACCATAGCTTCAACTACGGGTTGTTTATCTTTATCAGTGTTAACCATAGCTTCAACTATGGGTTCTTTATCTTTATCAGTGTTAACCATAGCTTCAACTACGGGTTTTTTATCTTTATCAGTGTTAACCATAGCTTCAACTACAGGTTGTTTTACTGGAGACGTAAAGTCATTTAATTGCTCACTTTTATAATAAGTTTTTTTATCCTGCCGTTTTTTTTTTGTAACTTTACAAAAGAAGAGTGAAGCCTAGGCCAGAAATAATCCACGCATATTTCTCATGCTCTGTTGAAAATGATTGCGCTGGTTATTCTGTTATGATGTATTTCGTAAGAGAAGTAATTGTACCCAAAACAGCGGTATGCTTATTGTAAAGCAGCTGTATAAAAATAAAACTTTACTGTTGACGCTTATATAATGTTGTTGTTGTTGTACTATGACGATTAAATCTAGCATATAAGGAATATGTGTGTGTCTGTAATTCGGTAAAGTTTAATCCACAATTCTTATTCATAAAAGGATTTTTTCCCCTATTCTATTTTCGTCAGGTAGGTTTACTCCTTACTTCTTATAGTGTTCATAATTATTACGATGAATCCACCGTTAGAAATGTGAACAAGTAATGAATACATTAAATTTTAAGGCCTAGTGGGTAATATCTCCTAAGGATTATATGAGGTTTAATTTCTGTGTCTTAAAGCCCTCTAGTGGATTATACATGTTCCATTTATACAGATGGAAAGGCAGATAATCATTTCTAGACTGATTACGATAATACTAGTTTATATTATAAAACAGTTACTATTATAAACCAGAGTATTTTAAATACCAGCTATTCCAATAGCTTATCACACGGTTCAACCAGCTATTCCAATAGTTTATCACACGGTTCAACCAGCTATTCCAATAATTTATCACACGGTTCAACCAGCTATTCCAATAATTTATCACACGGTTCAATTAGCTATTTCAATAGTTTATCACAAGGTTAAACCAGCTATTCCAATAGTTTATCACAAGGTTCAACCAGCTATTCCAATAGTTTATCACACGTTTCAACCAGCTATTGTGATAAACTATTGGAATAGCTGGTTGAACCGTGTGATAAACTATTGGAATAGCTGGTTGAACCTTGTGATAAACTATTAGTATAGCTGGTTGAACCGTGTGATAAACTATTGAAATAGCTGGTTGAACCGTGTGATAAACTATTGGAATATCTGGTTTAACCGTGTGATAAACTATTGGAATAGTTGGTTGAACCGTGTGATAAACTATTGGAATAGCTGGTTGAACCTTGTGATAAACTATTGGAATAGCTGGTTGAAACGTGTGATAAACTATTGGAAGATTCAACCAGCTATTCCAATAGTTTATCACAAGGTTCAACCAGCTATACTAATAGTTTATCACAAGGTTCAACCAGCTATTCCAATAGTTTATATCACGGTTCAACCAGCTATACCAATAGTTTATCACAAGGTTCAACCAGCTATACCAATAGTTTATCTCACAGTTCAACCAGCTTGAGAGATTTAGGTTAGTTCTAAATCCATATGTAAACTAACAGTGTAAAATAGTCCTCATACTAAATACATATTTATTTAACATTTTGGCAGATATGTTAGAGAAATTAACATTAGAGTAATAAATATAACTTATTTCGTCCATCTAGAAATCGTCTAAAGATGTTAATGTTACATTTGCTGTTACTTGGACATATGAACAAAGTAATTATGATTCGTTCCACGTGCTGGCCTAGGCTGCTATACATTAGAATATTAAAATAATTAATTTGTGTACAAACTCACGAATAATTTCTCATAATACTTATGTTTTGGGATCTCCTTAATTGAACCAAAAGTTCGTCACACGAAGGAAGTTTTTCTCTGTAGGTGTATTTTGTCACAGTAACCCTGGAATACTCCACAACACAGTAGCTGATAAAATATAGAGACGTTCGTTAAAACAGTAGCTTGCTGTCATTACTCTCATGTGTATATATATTCGTGTTGTACATGAGAATAATGACAGCAAGCTACTGTTTTAATGAACGTCTCTATATTTTATAACATGAATATATATGTACATGAGAATAATGACAGCAAGCTACTGTTTTAATGAACGTCTCTATATTTTATAACACGAATATATATGTACATGAGAATAATGACAGCAAGCTACTGTTTTAATGAACGTCTCTATATTTTATAACACGAATATATATGTACATGAGAATAATGACAGCAAGCTACTGTTTT
>NW_013669273.1:102251-109401 GCF_000517525.1 Limulus polyphemus
TGATAATTTTTTATCTTTCTTTTCGGCAAAAACCAAAGGACAATATTAATATAATATTCTCTCTATTACGATTTTTGTTTTCATACTTTTATTTTAAGAACGACATTTAAATTTAAATGCCCCCAAAGTGAATTGTTTTAAATATTTTCTCTATGAGAAATCAAATCGTAATCTGTTTTGCGAGTTAACTGCTGATAACTGCTATGTTATCATGAGCAGTTGAAATAAGGCTTGTTACTGTCAGTGAATATATTCAATAATATCCTCTCATTTTCCGAACACCACATATTCTCATTGACGTCATAAGCCTGTTAACGCTAAACGCATTATTCGCTCAGAAGAATTCCAAGTTTGTTCCCCCTCCACATCAATTTCTTCAACTACTCTAACTTTACATTCATAAATCCTTCTTT
This sequence comes from Limulus polyphemus, assembly GCF_000517525.1. NCBI lineage: Eukaryota > Metazoa > Arthropoda > Merostomata > Xiphosura > Limulidae > Limulus > Limulus polyphemus. Next base: position 102,665 of record NW_013669273.1, read on the forward strand.
GCAGAGTATTTACTCATCGATTTTAGTTCCCAAACAATAGGGTTCGAACAGATCAGTTACTGATCCTACGAGACTGAAATTTCACGACTGATTCGCTCAAACATATGTAGGTGAACGTGTATCTCTCAATTATCAGACCAGATAGAGAAAGCACGAATGTAAGAACGAACTGATAGGTTAATGTGAGTGGACGTTACACGGTGGGCAAGGTATTTCTATTGGTTTGCTGAGCAAAATTTTAATAGATTATTCTAATCTTTTATTATTTAAAAAATATGCATGCACTAGAAAATTCTGTATACCAAATGATACAGGTTCGTTGAACCACAAGTCAAACTGATTTAACGAACCACAAATCAGAATGGTTTAATAAACCACAAATCAGACAGATTCATGAACCACATTATCCGACTGGTTTAAAGAAGCACAAATCAGACTTATTTAATAAACTGTAAGTCAGGCAGATTCTTGACCCACATTATCAAACAAAGTAACAACGTTAATAACTAAGAATTCACAAGTAAAAACAAGAATCTGTAGGATATGTGACATTTAATGAACAAATATAAACTTAAACTTAGTTCTAAAGCCATCAATTCACAAGATCCATTTCATTATAACGAAAAGGTTGGATTACAGTAAAGACTACCAAGTGATTCTTTATATCAAAGAAGTGTAAAAAAAATTGTAAAGAAAACAAAATTAGAATGTTGGAATGGAGCACCACAAAGTAAGGAAACAAGGTACGAATGGACGGGATAACATTACCTCACTTAGTGGTTTTTAACACAGTGCAACCTCAGAGTGGGTGTGGCTATATACACCTTTCATTTAGTTTGAAGAATTACCAATTTACAAAAACCACATAAAGTAGGAATGGGTAGAACGATGGACACATCCACTTTGAGGTTGCATGGTGTTAGAAACCACCATTTGTTGTAATGTTTACCCACCTATTACTATCTTGTTTCCTTACTTTTTGGTGCTCCCCTTCCTACTTCCTAATTTATTTATTTAAAAATTGTTTACGCTTGTCTCATAGCTTTTTTGATACTAAGTCTCGAGAATGACTGGGATCTAGATCTAGGTCTATCGTTTTTGTAGCTTTTCTTACAGTTATCTCTCATCATTTCCTGTTTTTTGCTGATATCTTTGCTATAATGTTTCCATCTTGCCATGATGGCAGCCTTTTCTTTGGCTGGATTAATGGCTAAGACTTGTTTCACATATTTAACATCACTGTTTCTAACTTTATCTCCATTCTTCCAGTAATGCTCTTTGCTGGGTCAAAGACTTTTCAAGGTTATCAACATAATATTTGCTCATTTTCCCTCGTTTTGTTTCATTGAAAGGGATATTTTAAATATCGCACTGTTTTAAGTGCAACGTTAGATGTCAATAGGTTACAACTAGTTTGAAAACAATATAGAAGTAAATTATGCAACTAATCATTACTGTTTTCTGTCCAGAGCACTTTAGCAAAGCCGTATCAGACTTTGGTAATGGTATCATTCCTCCTCATATATGAGACACTCTGACTGCAATGATAGAATTGCTTTCTCCAACACGGAACCCTCGAGTCAGATGTATAGAACTGAAAAGTTCACTTTCAAAGGCTAGAACGTAGTTAGAACTTAGATCTAGATAATCTATATGGTCCACTTTTTTATATAGCTGATACAGCTGAAGGTTGATCACGTAGCGCGTGCGCATAAGCAAGCGTGCACATGCACGTGATATGAGGGCGGGTTGTTACTTGGAAACTCACAGAGCGTGCTCGTAATCATAGAATATGACTACCAGTGTATCGTTAGCTCGTTAGTAGTGTTGCAAAATGCTTATTTTATTACTTGTTATTACCAAGGTTATAAATAAAACTAAGAAAAACATTTTTAGCCAAGGTAGCGTAATTCAGTCATGTGTATTTAGATTTGCAAAATGTAAAGGCAAAAGAGAGCTATGCCTTTCCAACAACGTTAGTCAGTCAGATTGACAAATCTGTGATTTTGTGAAATTTTAGTTTTTACTCTGTCGACTTTCTCAAGTGCTTTGGTGGCTTGTTACTCTGCAGTTGGTTTGTTTACTATTCAACAGTGAGTGTAAAGTGCTTAGAAAGTTATGTTTATATCCTGCTTGCAGTGTGTTTGAGATTTTAATTTGTATTGCACGTATTGAACAACTGACCCATTCCTAGTATACGTACTACCTTACTTTTGATACCACTAAAACCGTGGACAAAGATCGGATTTTTGGATTTTGAGTGCAACAGTTATGGCTTTATTGAAACATGGAATCTGTTTTATAGATTGTAGCAAAATGTAGCGTCAATAATTCGAATTTTCCTCTCTTTTCATTGTATGATCATATTTCTTCTCAATGATTTATTCCTACAAAGACCGATTTTCAGTTTAAGCCTGTAGATTACTTCATGAATATCAATGTTGTTCGCTTAAAAAAAAAGGCTTAACGTTCCATTTTGTTACATTCAGTTTTCCTGAACTTTTCTTAATACTGTAAAACATGTTACGTATTTCCATATTCAGTTTGTAGCCTTATTCAACACGGTTCAGCGGTTACAAATAATCGCACGGGATGTATTATTTACTGATTTCTGATAGAATTACAAAAAAAAAGAAAACTTCTATGACAAATTTTATTTTAACTTTCACATCCCAAGTTCCTCCCATGATCTGGACGAGCGAAGAAGTGGTGGGGACGAGTGTAGGAGCAGCTGTTACACTGGAATGCCACCTTGAGTGCTATCCTCCTTCGGTTTCTTACTGGACGAAGAACAGAGATACGTTGGTGATTGCGGACTCCAAACGAGACGTGATGACGGTGGAAGTTGGACTCTATAAAGTTGAGATGAGGTTAAGGCTGCGTAACGTGAGCCATGACGATTTCGGTTCTTATATCTGTCATGCCAAGAGCTCCCTGGGAGAGGCGGAAGCCTCGATCAAACTTCATGGTGAGTTTCATTATAATTAAGTTAACCATAATTAGATCCATGACTGCTCTTCAGTCTGGTTCATATCACAACTGTTTTTGTGTTTTAATTTAACCCTGCTGTACGTTGTTAAGAACGATTAAACGATGCTCGTGGACTTTGTCTGATATCAATTCTGCAGAACTTTTTGATACTTTGTTTCTTGTTAAGCATCTCTACAAGATGATCGATATCATTGCTAGAACTTTCTAATCAGCTCTGAAATTACGCCAACAACTCCGTAATTGCAATAATCAAATGTAATGAGAAATAAACAGTAGCTCTATGGAAACAAGCCAGTATAGGAAATACTTGTAGGTAACATAGTGTCACCATGAATGTACTGCTCGTGACAAGGTGTCTGATGTCTGGTAGGAAGACATACAAACCCTTGTTAGTGACAAAGTGTCTGATGTCTGGTAGGAAGACATACAAACCCTTGTTAGTGACAAGGTGTTTGATGTGTGGTAGGAACACACACAAACCCTTGTTCGTAACAAGGTGTCTGATGTCTGGTAGTAACACACACAAACCCTTGTTCGTGACAAAGTGTCTGATGTCTGGTATGAACACACACAAACCCCCAAAGTTTTCCTATTGTTCGTGACAAAGTGTCTGATGTCTGGTAGGAACACACACAAATCCTTGTTCGTGACAAGGTGTTTGATATCTGGTAGGAACACACACAAATCCTTGTTCGTGACAAGGTGTCTGATATCTGGTAGGAACACGATGTTACTTAGAATTAAATAATGGAAACAGTCATTATTTTCATTTTGAGAACTTGAAATTCTGGAGGTTTCCTATAAATTTTGTAAATACAATATAAAACAGGTAAAAAGTGGATTTAAAATTAAGTATAGGAGGTGTTAGCGTTCCACCCAACTTAACCCTACGTCTTAACAATGCCAGGTTAACTCTTATCATACCGGGTTAACTCTAATGATACATAGTTAACACTGATGAAAATCCTAATGATTTGGGGTTAACTTAGGTGACAATTCTAATAAAGTAGGGTTAACTCTAGTGAACATTTTAACACCGTAGGATTAATTCAGGTGGACATTCTGATAATGTAGGGTTAACTCATATGAACATCCTAATGATGTAGGGTTAACTCTGGTGAACATTCTAAAGATGCAGGATTAACTCAGGTTAACATCTTATTGATGTAGGAGCACTCAGGTTACTTCTCCATAACGACATTAATCCAAAATAGTTTGGAGTCGGGTGGTATTTTTGGAAACCAAGAAATTTTACACCCAGGTGGCTGGGCCAGACGATAACAATATAGGACGAACGTGTTCAGCAACTGGGATTCGAACTCTCAACCCTAACCACCAGGCCATGCCAGGTCCGTAAATTACAATTTAATCGCTAAGAAGTAAAGACGTTGCGGTGTCTACTATTCGTAAATATTTTACCTGTTCTACACTTAAAACGAAACGTTTATCAGACTGAAATGTCATACCAAATTAATGGCTTAAAAATAAAAAAAACTCCCACGATTGGATTCACTTAGTTAAACTAAAGAATGAAACGGTGTGTGTAGCATAAAAACATGTACCTGTAAGAGAAACGTGGTTTGCTTCGGTAAATATATTTCAGTTGCTAGGTTACCACTGTATATATAATTATAGAAACTTTAATATCAATAACGAAAGTCACTACAGCGGTATGACGTTATCGCTGTAGCATAATGCTAGGGCTTTGGTGATACTTGTTTACAGGTATAAACACACCTGTTACACGTATGGAAAACACGCGAATTATTAAGAATTCGTTTGTATAAACTTCAGGTTAAGAAATGTATGAATACAGTAAGAGTCGTAGTGTATCGTTTCGCTTACTCGTACACATTGAAATACTAACTCTATATTCTGTCTGATATTTCATGAACATTTGTGATAAAATACCGTATAACGAATTACGTAGTGTTTTCAATCAAAGAGAAAAATGTTATGTTTTTAATATAATTCCCAGTATCACGAGCTTAGAACGACGAATTCCTCTCTCTCCTGTTTATTTGATAATGCTATGGATGTCTATCAGACAAATGCACATATCGTGTTCTATACGAAAAGTTGGTATAAAAATAAATATACATAAACAAATAATATGCTCTAATAAATGAATTTGTACAAAAGAAGTAGAGCCCATAAGACGACAAAAACGTTCTCGGTTTAGATCCATCTGTAAGTTTAGCAGAGAAACAGAAACTGAGATAATACAATAAACATCTGAATCGGTACATTGAAACGGTGTACCGTTTCAGTAGTTTCTAACTATTATTTTCTGGATGTAAACTAGTTACATTTTTAAAGATTTGGTTTTTAGGAATGAACATTCTTCGATCTGTGGGTAATTAGAAAGAAAGAACAAAAAAGCTACGAACAGGAGAAAGCGTGTGATCCATTACTTAAATCAATAGAGTATCTTATCTTCGAGATGCTGGAACTTGTTGAAGTCAAAGTTAACTAGTCCGTATGTGTTGTTGAAAATAAGGCTAGTTAGACTATTCTACTGTCACTTAATGTGGAATCAAGGCTAACTAGTGTATTTCAATGTCGTTTAATGTGAAGTCAAGGCTAACTGGACTATTGTACTGATATTAATATTGAGTTAAGGCTAATTAGACTATTGTACTGTCACTTAATATTGGGTTAAGGCTAATTAGACTATTGTACTGACACTTAATATTGAGTTAAGGCTAATTAGACTATTGTACTGACACTTAATATTGAGTTGAGGCTAATTAGACTATTGTACTGTCACTTAATATTGAGTTAAGGCTAATTAGACTATTGTACTGTCACTTAATATTGAGTTAAGGCTAATTAGACTATTGCACTGTCACTTAATATTGAGTTAAGGCTAATTAGATTATTGTACTGTCACTTAATATTGGGTTAAGGCTAATTAGACTATTGTACTGTCACTTAATATGGAGTTAAGGCTAATTAGACTATTGTACTGTCACTTAATATTGGGTTAAGGCTAATTAGACTATTGTACTGACACTTAATATTGAGTTAAGACTAATTAGACTATTGTACTGACACTTAATATTGAGTTAAGGCTAATGAGACTATTGTACTGACACTTAATATTGAGTTAAGGCTAATTAGACTATTGTACTGTCACTTAATATTGAGTTAAGGCTAATTAGACTATTGTACTGACACTTAATATTGGGTTAAGGCTAATTAGACTATAGTACTGACCCTTAATATTGAGTTAAGGCTAAGTAGACTATTGTACTCTCACTTAATATGGAATCAAGGCTAACTGGACTATTGTACTGATATTAATATTGAATTAAGGCTAATTAGACTATTGTACTCTCACTTAATATGGAATCAAGGCTAACTGGACTATTGTACTGATATTAATATTGAATTAAGGCTAATTAGACTATTGTACTCTCACTTAATATGGAATCAAGGCTAACTAGAATACTTTTGTTGTCAATTAACTTGAAAATGTCAAGGCTAACTAGGATACTTGTGTTGTCATTTAAACTTGAAAATGTCAAGGTTACCTAGGATACTTGTGTTGTCATTTAACTTGAAATGTCAAGGTTACCTAGGATACTTGTGTTGTCATTTAACTTGAAAATGTCAAGGTTACCTAGGATACTTGTGTTGTCATTTAACTTGAAAATGTCAAGGTTACCTAGGATACTTTTGTTGTCACTTAACTTGTTGTCATTTAACTTCATAATGTCAAGGTTACCTAGGATACTTGTGTT
>NW_013669273.1:110401-114837 GCF_000517525.1 Limulus polyphemus
ATTTAACTTCATAATGTCAAGGTTACCTAGGATACTTTTGTTGTCACTTAACTTGTTGTCATTTAACTTCATAATGTCAAGGTTACCTAGGATACTTGTGTTGTCACTTAACTTGATAATGTCAAGGTTACCTAGGATACTTGTGTTGTCACTTAACTTGTTGTCATTTAACTTCATAATGTCAAGGTTACCTAGAATACTTGTGTTGTCATTTAACTTGAAAATGTCAAGGTTACCTAGGATACTTGTGTTGTCATTTAACTTGATAATGTCAAGGTTACCTAGGATACTTGTGTTGTCACTTAACTTGTTGTCATTTAACTTCATAATGTCAAGGTTACCTCGTCCACCTGTACTGTCACTTTAGGGTTAAGGACTAAATATAAACGAAATGAAAAAAACTGTATTCCCAATAATTTTTCTTCTTCTTGAAAAGTAACAAACACTGAACGTGGAGAAACCCTACCATTAATTTATCCTTTCCTTCAGTAGAGTGTTGTAGTTAAAGACGGAAATAATTGTATTTTGTATCATTCGAAAGACTAAGTCATAAATGTTCGACTATTATACATGACATATAGTATTGAAACCATAACTGCCGATCTTGGGACAGAAACATAGGTTCCTTACACCTTTAGTAGTGGAGATGGTATATGTATCTGTCTTCCTGCTTTAAAGACATTTTAAACATATATTCTAATTGTACGAAGAGATTAAATCACACGAATCTTCATCCACTGTTAGAAATATTTGTAATTAACGATGTCAGGTAATATTTTTTTCTTAAATGGTCCTCTCACCCCTCCCCACTTTTCAGTTCAGCTCGGTACACGTGACTGAAAACTGAAAGAGATTTCTGGGTTTTACTATATAAAATAGTTCTTACATTCCAGATCGGCACACGTGACTGAAAACTGAAAGAGATTTCTGGGTTTTACTGTATAAAATAGTTCTTACATTCCAGATCGGCACACGTGACTGAAAACTGAAAGAGATTTCTGGGTTTTACTTTATAAAATAGTTCTTACATTCCAGATCGGCACACGTGACTGAAAACTGAAAGATATTTCTGCGTTTTACTTTATAAAATAGTTCTTAATGTACAGGATTCCTATAGATCAGTGTTCCACAAAGTGGAAGCCGCGGCCCCTCTGGGGGCCGTGAAGCTTTTTCTGGGAGGCCGCCAAAAATGGACAGAAAACAAAGATGCTGAATTATTTTTAATTCTAAATAAACAATAAGCCGATAAAAATTATGTTGATTTAATTAAATGATACAGTATGTTGAAAGCATATGTTATTGTTTTTACTAAGGCACTGTTTTTCAATCAGCACGTTAAAGTTATAGGTTGGGGGGCAGCAAACTTTTTTATTCACTTCAAGGAATCCCTAGACTAAAAGAGTTTGGGAACCACTGCGTATAGATAGCGTAGACCTTACAACACCAGATCTGTTTCAAATCAACAGGAAAACATCGCTAATTGAAATAAGAAGTTAAATACCTTTCTATTGTTTTACAGTGTGGAGGTGAAAGAGCTTGTTAGTTTGTTTTTATCTCTTTGAATTCTTCAGATTCTCCACTTGTTGTGTAGGACAACAGTTAAAATGTTTTACTTAATCGTGGGTTGTTACATGATATTATGTACGACGAGGAGTAATTGTGATGGAGGTCAAGGCTTTCTACGTGTACTAATAACGTGTAAAGAAGAAAACGCGTGTTCGTATCTCACCCACCGTAGCTAGTAGACCAAATTCCGTATCCTGTTGTTTCTATAACACTAATAAAAGAGTCAATTTCCTGCAGTCAACGGGTAAGAACAGCGGTGTCACAAACACGTGTTCGCTCGTGCTTGCTGGTCACAGTGCTGGCACGTGCCATGAATATCTACTGCTGTTGAGAAGTTAAGCCTTTCGCGAAGAGCTGATTTCTACCAACGAGACACTCTAGTGATTAAACATGTTGCTGAACCTGGTGGTAGAAATTCTGTGCGGTCTTATTTGTCACATAACGATCTGTGAGTCATGCAACATAAATGTTCATTGTATTTATTTATTAATCTTACGGATAGCAAGTCTTAATAACTTATTTTCGACCGCGTTCATCAGTGACAATCGTTGCTATGCAACATAATGAACCACGACCGGATTAATACTCTAGATATTGTAAAATAAGAATGCCTTTTCAACCCTCACCAGCCTTTAGATGGTCAGTAAGGGTACGAAGAGTGTGCTTGTTATTACAATGTTCTAATTTACTTATGTTAAAGCTTGTTATTACAATGTTCTAATTTACTTATGTTAGAAACTTGTTATTACAATGTTCTAATTTACTTATGTTAGAAACTTGTTATTACAATGTTCTAATTTACTTATGTTAGAAGCTTGTTATTACAATGTTTTAATGTACTTATGTTAGAAGCTTGTTATTACAATGTTCTAATGTACTTATGTTAGAAGCTTGTTATTACAATGTTCTAATGTACTTATGTTAGAAGCTTGTTATTACAATGTTCTAATCTAATGTACTTATGTTAGAAGCTTGTTATTACAATGTTCTAATTTACTTATGTAAAAGCTTGTTATTACAATGTTCTAATGTACTTACTTATTTGGCTGGTTAAGGTTTAATATGTGAAGATTATTCGACTGGTTAAAGTTTAATATGTAATGATTATTTGTGAACCAGCAGATCAGTAGTGTACAACCAGAACCAGCTATAATTAACAAGAGAGAGAGAAATAACCTGTGGTATGATTAACACTTTGTACGAAAACCTTAACCAGCCGAATAATCATTACATATTAAACCTTAACTAGTCGAATAATCATTACATATTAAACCTTAACTAGTCGAATAATCATTAAATATTAAACCTTAACCAGTCGAATAATCATTACATATTAAACCTTAACCAGCCGAATAATCATTACATATTAAACCTTAACCAGCCGAATAATCATTACATATTAAACCTTAACCAGCCGAATAATCATTAAAAATTAAACCTTAATCAGCCGAATAATCATTAAATATTAAACCTTAACCAGTGGTTGTACACTGTTAATCTGCTTGTTCTGGTTGTACATTGCTAATTTGCTTGTTCTGGTTGTACACTGCTAATCTGCTTGTTCTAGTTGTACATTGCTAATCTGCTTGTTCTGGTTGTACACTGCTAATCTGCTTGTTCTGGTTGTACACTGCTAATCTGCTTGTTCTGGTTGTACACTGCTAATCTACTTGTTATGGTTGTACACTGTTAATCTGCTTGTTCTGGTTGTACACTGCTAATCTGCTTGTTCTGGTTGTACACTGCTAATCTGCTTGTTCTGGTTGTACACTGCTAATCTGCTTGTTCTGGTTGTACACTGCTAATCTACTTGTTATGGTTGTACACTGTTAATCTGCTTGTTCTAGTTGTACATTGCTAATCTGCTTGTTCTGGTTGTACACTGCTAATCTGCTTGTTCTAGTTGTACATGCTAATCTGCTTGTTCTGGTTGTACACTGCTAATCTGCTTGTTCTGGTTGTACACTGCTAATCTGCTGGTGATGATGAAAATCAAAAGATGTAGAAAGATCATTCTAAATATAACATAGAAAATTCTAACGAGTCAATGTGAAAAGATGAAAGAAACCGAAGGGCACTGAGATTAATGGAATTTTGTAAAAGTTGCCCGTATTTACAGAGGTTTACAGTCAGTTAGAGGGCTACAGTCAGTTACAGAGGTTTACAGTCAGTTACAGAAGGCTACCACAACAGAAATGTATTAAGAGTGCGTAGTTGAAAGTTACTAAATTCAAAAATGTAAAATATTAAAAAAAACGTATAACTGAGGAAGTGGCACCAACGCAGAAATGAAGATTTTAACCCTGTTATTGCTTATTTTCGAACTAGAAACTCTGGCCTAAATCATAGGTTTTACAAGAATCTGAAAAGAAAATGATAGAAGTAGGCTTAGAACAATAAGGCCTATCATTGAGCGTTAACGGTTAACGCGAAACCAGAGATAAATCATAACTGCTCATCTCTTGATTACACTTCAAAGATATTTTTTATATTATTGAGGTCAATTTCCACACAGATCATCATTGATTTTCATATGAATGTAAAATAAAATGATATGTAATATACATACGGGAATATGAACTGGGACCGCCACAATACCTCAAGGGATTGAATCACGAAATTCACACTCTCGAATGAACTGGGACCGCCACAAAACCTCAAGAGATTGAATCACGAAATTCACACACGTTTGTCTACTCTCGAATGAACTGGGAGCGCCACAAAACCTCAATGGATTGAATCACGCAATTCACACACGTTTGTCTACTCTCAAATGAACTGGGAGCGCCAAGGGATTGAACCACAAAATCCGTGGCCAGGTGGTTAGGGCACTCGACTCATAATCTAGCGGGTCGCGGGTTCGAATCCCC
>NW_013669273.1:115837-118784 GCF_000517525.1 Limulus polyphemus
AAACAGATCACTACAAAATTCCTTTTTTTTTGTTAAATCTTCCAAGGTGAACTTTTGATACACACAGACTTCTCTATGAAGACAAAACAATAAAAACATGTTTTTAAATCTTCCAAGGTGAACTTTTGATACACACAGACTTCTCTATGAAGACAAAACAATAAAAACATGTTTTTATAGCGACCATTCATTAGTTTATTTTAATTTTCCAGCGATATGTCTGTTTGGTGAACTGGCAATATTTCTAGGATTTCACTAAAATCAAATAACAGTGGAATCGTGTTCACAAAAATTATTTTCAAAGAATTGATTTCACTACAAAAATTGTCAGCCTTTTTTTGGAAGGTCCCCTGGTTCCCAGCGGTAACTTTTCGGATTTACAATGCTAAATTCATAGTTCGATTCTCCTCGGTGGACACAGCAGACACCCCCGATGTGACTTTGCTATAAGAAAACTCACATACGTTTTGGAAGATCAGAAGTATGAAACTGCGCGTGCTTGGTTGAAGTGATGTATTTAGCAGGGAAGGCGGCTACTCTTTTAACAACGAATATTTAAAATTGGTCGCACATTATAACGCCTTCACGATTGAAAGTGCGAGCATATTTGGTGGGACGTGGATTCGAACCTTCGACCGTCAGATTGCGAGCCAAGCACTCTAACCACCTGGCCGTGATGAATTACACAAGGTTTTCAGTTAAATGTGTATTAATTTAGCAAACACGGAATGTCTTAAGGCAGAATCTAGTTTATTTGTCAACGATAAGAGTCGTTTGGTTTAAAAACCACAAGGTTATTTTCTCTCACTGTGATAGTGATTTGTTACACAACAGAAACTACTCTGTCTGCCTCAAGTCCAGCCGTATTTTTTTCTCTATCATGCTGTTTTGGGTTAGATTTTTTTTAGCCAGTTTTCGAGTCGAATTCGTCATCTAAGTAGCTTGTTTCTTATATTCCAGGATGTACTTTTCGCATTCCCTGTCCACCCAGTATTCCCATAACAACCCCTCTTTGCTTCATTGATTTGATTTTTTGGTCTCAGACGTAGACAACAACAAATCGAGTGGAAAGAAGAGATCGACTGAAAAAGACGTAGAAACCGATTTGAAGATCAACAGTTATTTCTTGTTCTTGTTGGTGATTAAAAGATAAAGGTCTCTGTTAGAGACCTACAAAACCCTTACAGCTCTGGACTGACCGGAAAATCGAAGATAGTCTTTTTATTTTTACCTTATTATTGATTGGTGCAGCTTCTGGGATTTAATTGGATAAAAAAAATATATATATAGATTTTTTCTGAATGCATTTTAGTTGATGAAATATTTCACTTTTTCGTTATTTCTTACATCATTACGTTCTAAGAGGATTGAAGCTCTAATCATCACATGCCAAGCTGGTATCGAATTAAAGAATAAAACAGGTGTGCGATATCACACCTTGCGGACTTGCGACGCTAAAAACCGGGTTTCGATACCCGTGGAGGGCAAAGCACAGATAGCCTGTTGTGTAGTTTTGTGCTTGACTGCAAACAAACAAACTTATTTAATTTTATATCTGATTCTCTCGGACATCTGTGTTTTATATCTGGTTCTGTCGGACACCTGTGTTTTATATCTGGTTCTATCGGACACATGTGTTTTATATCTGGTTCTATCGAACACCAATGTTTAGTAAGACATCTCAAACCAATTTATCTAAAACTGTGACGTATATCACAAAAATCATGAGTACACCATTATTTCTCGTCTAATATTTTTTTAATTCTACGCCCATTCAGAACCTGGAGTGGCTTTGTGGTGAGCGTGCCCTAATTGTTGATTCGAAGCTCTATGGTATGCATCCCATTACTTTCAGCACTATGGGAGCGTAGGTGGGTTAAAAAGAATGACGGGCAAGTCTCAACATAGGAGTAGTGTAGCCCAAGAGTTGACGGTGGGTGGGAGCTGTAGGTGGGTTATAGAAAATGACGGTCAAATCTCAACGTTAGAGTAGAGTAGCCCAAGAGTTGACGGTGGGTGTTGTTAACTACTGCTTTTTTTTAGTCTATCAGTTCAGAATTTGGGAGATCTAGCGCTGATAGTCCTAATATCTTTGCGCGAACATCCGAAACAAACGTACGTTGAAACTTAAAAAAAAAACCTAAAGCGGAAAAGAGCGGTACCATATCCTAAAATCTGGCGGTGGGTCAGCGGTAGGGTAAAATTTGGGGTTCGGTTCCCCGCGGTATACAGAACACGGATAGTCTATTGTATAAAAACAACATATCCTTAAAATTATAGCACCGTTGTCAATTAAATTTGACGACAATTAGAAAAACCAGAAGTTTATAAAGAAGAACGTTAGATAATTATTAATAGAATATCAGTCCCAAAATCAGCGGTATGTCTGCGGACTTACAACGCTAGAATCCGGGTTTCAATACCCGTGGTGGGCAGAGCACAGATAGCCCATTATGTAGCTTTGTGCTTAAACTTAAAAAACAAACAAACAGTCCCAAAATAAAAGTATTAGCTACATGGACCTTGTAACAGGACAAATAATAATATTAAATGTATTACGAACATTTTTTTCCCTCGGATTTATAATCAAAGATGCAAATTTGTGTAAAAAAAAAAAGTGTATTTTTTGGGGGGGGGGATATTCGCACAAATGTACACAAAAGTTATCTGAGCTAGATGTCGCCAGTTTTAAACGGAAGGTAAGAAGCTATAAAACAAAATACACAGCCATTTCTTGTTTTGGGTATCTCTAATCTAACAGTGTGATTTGATTGTCACTCTTCTAACGCACGAACGATACAAATGTGCTGAGCGTGTTTGTTTGTTTTTTTCGCCCTGCATGGCCAGGTGGATAAGGCGCTCAACTCGCAATCTGAGGGTCGTGGGTTCGAATCCCCGTCCCACCAAACATGCTCGCCCTTTCAGCCGTGGGGGCGTTATAATGTGA
>NW_013669273.1:119565-120865 GCF_000517525.1 Limulus polyphemus
AAACTGTTTCTGGGATAATAGATTTATTTGTGTACAACGCTTCGTCTCTAACAGGGAGACAACGTTTAAGGTACAAATATTTGTCTCGGTGTTAGAAAACGAAACGTTGTACAGAAATAAGTATATTATCCCACAATGAACTGTTTCTGGGATAATATATTTATTTGTGTACAACGCTTCGTCTCTAACAGGGAGACAACGTTTAAGGTACAAATATTTGTCTCGGTGTTAGAGAACGAAACGTTGTACAGAAATAAGTATATTATCCCACAATGAACTGTTTCTGGGATAATATATTTATTTGTGTACAACGCTTCGTCTCTAACAGGGAGACAACGTTTAAGGTACAAGTATTTGTCTCGGTGTTAGAGACGAAGCATTGTACAGCTGTTTCAAAACTTTGTATTCCTTGTTGGTTAAGTAGGTACCTCTTAAGTGCAAGTAATGATAAGACTAATAAAATATTCAAATGAAAAGTAGAACAACATGCATCAATAAAGGCATAATAAGGTTATTTATTTCAGACAGTGTAATTTATAGTGTTAAAGCTGTACATTACACCACGTGAAACATTTAACCTAATATATATATATTTATATACATACCTTAGTTTCTTATTTATATCAATCCTGTTTATAAGCTTATTTTAAAAATAGGCTTTCGTCATAATCTCGTTGATATTTTAAGCTTAATACAACATAGAAATATCAATCCCAGTTTTAAAATCACAAAATTTAATCAAGATGTCGTTAAGCCTGTTTCATGTCGTAAGATATTCAAATGTACAACATCACAAGCTAGTAACACAATAATTTATGTATAAATGGATGTTTGAAGCCCTAGTAACACAACAATTTATGTATACATTGATGTTTGAAGCCCTAGTAACACAATAATTTATGTATACATGGATGTTTGAAGCCCTAGTAACACAACAATTTATGTATACATGGATGTTTGAAGTCATAGTAACACAACAATTTGTGTATACATGTATGTTTGAAGCCATTAACACAACAATTTATGTATACATGGATGTCTGAAGCCCTAGTAACACAACAATTTATGTATACATGCATGTCTGAAGCCCTAGTAACACAACAATTTATGTATACATGGATGTTTGAAGCCCTAGTAACACAACAATTTATGTATACATGCATGTCTGAAGCCCTAGTAACACAACAATTTATGTATACATGGATATTTGAAGCCATAGTAACACAATAATTTATGTATACATGGATGTTTGAAGCCCTAGTAACACAACAATTTATGTATACATGCATGTCTGAAGCCC
>NW_013669273.1:121484-122819 GCF_000517525.1 Limulus polyphemus
GTGTATATTTGAACAGTAATAACACAACACTTTACTGACAGATGGATATTTGAACAGTAATAACACAACACTTTACTGACAGATGGATATTTGAACAGTAATAACACAACACTTTACTGACAGATAGATATTTGAACAGTAATAACACACACTTTACTGACAGGTGGGTATTCGAACAGTAATAACACAACACTTTATTGACAGATAGATAGTTGAACAGTAATAACACACACTTTACTGACAGGTGGGTATTCGAACAGTAATAACACAACACTTTACTGACAGATGAATATTTGAACAGTAATAACATAACACTTTATTGACAGATGAATATTTGAACAGTAATGACATAACACTTTATTGACAGGTGTATATTTGAACAGTAATAACACAACACTTTACTGACAGATGGATATTTGAACAGTAATAACACAACATTTTACTGACAGATAGATATTTGAACAGTAATAACACAACACTTTACTGACAGGTGGGTATTCGAACAGTAATAACACAACACCTTACTTACAGGTAGATATTTGAACAGTAATAACACAACACTTTACTGACAGGTAGATGTTTGAACAATAATAACACAGCACTTTACTGACAGGTGGATATTTGAACAGTAATAACACAACACTTTACTGACATGTAGATGTTTGAACAATAATAACACAGCACTTTACTGACAGGTGGATATTTGAGCAGTAGTAACACAGATCTTTAGAAAGCACCAGGAAATGGTACCATCGTTTACTTTGTTGGCTTTGAAAACCCTAGTTTAGTTTTTGTGTAAACAGAATTTTCCAAGAAATATATTATACTTTTTTTTCATTTTTGAATAATTGCTTTTGTTCTGAAATATTTTATATTTCACGAAAAGAAATTGTCAGTTTTGTGACCAAGAAATCTTTAAAAATTCAAAAGATGACCTATGTCGCAGTTTCAAGTATCAATACAAGTTTTTTAGCAAAGAAGTAATTAATTAAAGTACCAGATCAATCCAAAAGGTTGCTGCAAACAATTGATTAAAGTACCTGATCAATCCACAAGGTTGCTATAACCAATTAATTAAAGAACCTGATCTATCCAAAAAGTTGCTATAACCAATTGATCAAAGTACCTGATCAATCCACAAGGTTGCTATAACCAATTGATTAAAGTACCTGATCAATCCAAAAGGTTGCTATAACCAACTGATTAAGGTACCTGATCAATCCACAAGGTTGCTATAACCAATTGATCAAAGTACCTGATCAGTCCACAAGGTTGCTATAACCAATTGATCAAAGTACCTGATCAATCCACAAGGTTGCTATAACAAATTAATTA
>NW_013669273.1:123560-125452 GCF_000517525.1 Limulus polyphemus
GACAACAAGGTACGCCCTCTATATCTAACTTATAACTCCAGACAACAATCATAAAGATACTCCCTCTATATCTATCTTATAAGATCATACAATAAGCATTAAGGTACGCCCTCTATCTTTACTTGATAAGATCAGACAACAAGGTACGCCCTCTATATCTAACTTATAACTCCAGACAACAATCATAAAGATACTCCCTCTATATCTATCTTATAAGATCATACAATAAGCATTAAGGTACGCCCTCTATCTTTACTTGATAAGATCAGACAACAAGGTACGCCCTCTATATCTACCTTATAACTCCAGACAACAATCATAAAGATACTCCCTCTATATCTATCTTATAAGATCATACAATATGCATTAAGGTACGCCCTCTATCTTTACTTGATAAGATCGGATAACAAGGTACGCCCTCTATATCTACCTTATAACTCCAGACAACAATCATAAAGATACTCCCTCTATATCTATCTTATAAGATCATACAATATGCATTAAGGTACGCCCTCTATCTTTACTTGATAAGATCAGACAACAAGGTACGCCTTCTATATCTACCTCATAAGATCATACAATAAGCATGATTGTACGCCCTCTATATCTACCTCATAAGATCATACAAAAAGCATGAAGGTACGCTCTCTTTATCTACCTCATAAGATCATACAATAAGCATGAAGGTACGCCCTCTATATCTACCTCATAAGATCATACAATAAGCATGAAGGTACGCCCTCTATATCTACCTATAAGATCAGACAACAAGGTACGCCCTCTATACTTACCTTATAAGCACTACACAATAAGCATAACTGTACGCCCTCTATATCTATCTTACAACACTACACAATAAGCATGAAGGTACGACCACTATCTCAACCTTAAAAGATCAGCTTCCTTAGACTTTTCTACTTTTATAAGTGAAGTGGAAATTAAATTCCATCGTAATAGAAAGAAAAAAAACAACGTAGAACATTACCTCTAATTTATTTAAAGAAGAAGAAAAAAAAACATTTTCGAAATTTTCTAGAACATTTTGTAATTTCTTACTGAATTTTTATGTTTTCGTGATACAGCTTGCAACAAAATTTATAGCTGGATATCTTTGAGCAAGAAGTATTTCGGAATCTGTTTTCCTAGTAACATCAGAGTGAAATAAACACTCTAGTTAATTGTCAACTCAAGAGAAAAGGCCTTACGGTTTCGTAAAGCCAAGTTTCTGCAAATAAAGACTGAAATAATGCAAGCCTCTAAAATTAGGATTGTACATAAATTATTTCTTGCATTATCTGTGTCATGAACTATAAATATTCAGTAGCATACTTGAATTAGTTGGATATCTCTGAAACTGTTAGAGCGTGAGCAACACGATTTTGGTATTTTAAAGGACTGTTTATACAATATCATACAGAACCAGATGTCAGTATAAGCATGAGAAATTCCATTTAATGAAAGCAAAACTTTGTTAGAAAGTTTTAATGTAGTAACCAAATTTAAAATGTATTGTAAGTGTTTCCAGATGTTTTGATTCAAGCCGTTCAAGCCGCATGATCAGAACTCAGGTTTGACGACCAGACCTAGTATATTAATTAAGAAAATCAAGCTACGATACTACTATGAAAGAACTAATTGTTATTTGCATTATTATTATAAAAATTGTATGTAGTATTATCGTAAAACATTACTCCAAGTTGCTATACGTAGTATTATTACAAAAATTGTATGTAGTAATATCTGAAAATATTACTCCAAGTTGCTATACGTAGTATTATTATAAAAATTGTATGTAGTATTATCGTAAAACATTACTCCAAGTTGCTATACGTAGTATTATTATAAAAATTGTATGTAGTATTATCGTAAAACATTACTGCAAGTTGCTATAC
>NW_013669274.1:0-5226 GCF_000517525.1 Limulus polyphemus
TATACTATAATAATATTAGTAATTATACCTAATCAGCATGACTAGTACAAGGAATGAAATGACAGCACACTTGGTGGGTAGTATACTATAATAATATTAGTAATTATACCTAATCAGCATGACTAGTACAAGGAATGAAATGGTAGTACACTTGGTGGGTAGTATACTATAATAATATTAGTAATTATACATAATCAGCAGGAGCAGTACAAGGAATGTAATAACAGCACACTTGGTGGGTAGCATACTATAATAATATTAGTAATTATACCTAATCAGCATGACTAGTACAAGGAATGTAATGACAGCACTCTTGGTGGGTAGTATACTATAATAATATTAGTAATTATACCTAATCAGCATGACTGGTACAAGGAATGTAATGACAGCACACTTGGTGAGTAGTATACTATAATAATATTAGTAATTATACCTAATCAGCATTACTGGTACAAGGAATGTAATGACAGCACACTTGGTGAGTAGTATACTATAATAATATTAGTAATTATACCTAATCAGCATGACTAGTACAAGGAATGTAATGGTAGTACACTTGGTTGGTAGTATACTATAATAATATTAGTAATTATACCTAATCAGCATGACTAATACAAGGAATGTAATGACAGCACACTTGGTGGGTAGTATACTATAATAATATTAGTAATTATACCTAATCAGCATGACTAGTACAAGGAATGTAATGGCAGTACACTTGGTGGGTAGTATACTATAATAATAAAGGTAATAGTTACACCTATTATAAGTATGGTGACTACAATGCATATGGTGGTAGTGCAGTAACTAAGAAATGGTTTGGAAGGAATGCGTTAAAAATAAATAAATAAACAAAGTATGAGTATGTGTTTCTTTGGGATTTTGTTTTCAGTTTTCATTTTCTCTTGTCTGAAAATAAACTTCAAAAATATATCGGCTTCAAAAATTTTACAAACACTAGCTTATCAATGGTGTTTTTGTTTCTGAATTTTCACGTGAAGTTACACGTGGGCTAACTGAGTATAGCCATCCATTATTTTGAACTGATAGGCTAGAGGGAAGGGAGCTAATCAATAGCAACCACCATTATATCCTGTCTGAACGAATAGTGGGATCTGACTGTCACTCTTATAACATACTAGTAATGTTATCCAGCGCTGCCTAGGTTTTCGAAAAACAAAATTCTCTTTCTGTTTCCCCGTTCGATATTTTGATAGGTAAAAAATATTTTGTAAACTTATGAAAAAAAACAAGAAAATTTTAAGTTTGATTTTTGAAAATAAACAACACACCTGTTTTAAATCACGGCTTCTTTATGAACGATGTTTTCTGTTTTTCCTTCACAGGCAAGGATAAATAAGCTCTTATGGAGAATATTTAGATTATCTTATACAGGTATGAGTTCCTGTTCTGGTGAACAGGATAAGTCTAGCTCTATTCTCCCCATCCCCCGTCATTTTTTCTCAAATATTAAACTTTCAAACGTAAATATGGATGTAATTTTATGTTGAATTTGCTTTAATATATTTAATATATTTTCATGAATGTGATACCGTATTCACATTATGACATTGATGTGTGAAATATACTACATATAAGATGCAATATTGTACTTCATAATGTATCAAAATAAAATAAAAATCCACTTCCAGGTATCGAACCACCAGGAGAAAAAAACGTTGAATAAAATACGTTCGCTGTCTTGACTTTAATCTCATTTTACACGATAAGTATTATCTTACTCTTTTCACGTAGTCTGTTTTATGGCAGACAACATAATTTTATTTTATAGGCTAGGCCTACTGTTTGCTTTTTCACTCTGCATACATTTGTGTGTGTGTGTGTGTGTGTGTGAGGTTAAATATATATAATGTATTAGTAGATGTATAATTAATAATCTATAACTAAATAGGCCTATCTATTGTAATGGTAATAAAAAATACAATTTCCAAGTTCAACCCATTTTACACCTCATGCAAGTGCTCTACCAATTACGCTGACTTGACTTTAATCTCATTTGATACAATACGTATTATAATATAAGCCTTACTCTTTTCACGTAGTCTATGTTATGACAGTCGGCATAATTTTATTTTATAGCCTATGCCTACTGTTTGCTTTTTCACACACGACATTCTAATGCTGCATACATTTCTTTCGTGTGTGAGGTTAAATATATGATGTATTAGTAGATGTATGGTTAATGATCTATAACTGAATAGGCCTATAATGCTATATTCTAAATTAAATGTTACCTCAAACTTACCAAAAAAATGTCAAGTCTGCGTTGAATTTATTCGTGTAATGTATATGTTAACGATAAAATTACCGGTTCTGCTAGCAGACGATAGACGCATATATCAACGAAAAAACTGTCGTTTTGCGTACCTTCACGTGAGAGAAGTGTGACCTGCGCAGTGAAAGCGGTGGACTAACAAGCAAGCAAACAAACAGAGTGATTTTGACTTTTATATATAGATAGATGTATGTTCCCAAAATGCGTAATGAGTCACAAACCATGCATCCTCGGACTATCTTTCTTTCTAATAGCACAGTGTTTCACTTTATGCAACACTGCTTCAAACGTACTTTATATATTACTGAAACTTTATCCTATATATAATGTTTCTACGATTCTTTGAACATTGATCACAACCTTCTGGAATAAGAAAAATCGATATTCTTAGTATTAAATGATTTAACAAAGGGCCTAATGAATATATATAGTCTGTATCCTTAATTATTAAAAACAATTAAATATTTTTCAAGAGTCTTCGCATACTGATTACAGTGTTTTTGGAAATCTGTTTAGTACGTTTTATGAAAACGGTTACTAAATAAATGTTTTTGTTTTTCACCAGAACTTTTTTTTTAGCTTTTGCAAACGGAAGCAACTAGCTTTCCAAGAGTTCAGGATTATTATTATTTATAATAAACTAATTCTCCTTCTTGGTTTGTTCTGAATTTCGCGCTAAACTACACGAGGGCTATCTGTGTTAGCCGTCCTTGATATACTATTGATAGGCTAGAGGGAAGGCAGCTAGTCAATACCACCCATCGCTAACTCTTGAGCTACTCTTTTTACCACGAATGGCGGGATTTACCATCAATTATAACGCCCTGACAGTTGAAAGGCGAACATTTTCGTGACAAGGATTCGAACCCGTAACTCTCAGATTGCGAGTCGAGCGCCTTAACCACCAAGCCATTCTCCTTCTTATCGTAATAAAATCTAAACGCTAAAGCATCATTAACTGTAAGTTTCTTACAGGGTTAATTATCAGTTATGAGCCCCAAAGTCACTCGGGGTCAAAGAGATTTAAGGCAAAGCAGATATTTAATACTCTAGATCAATCAATTACATATTTCCCAAACCATTACACATCAACTACTACAACAATGCAGGTGTGTAGAACAAATACACATCTTAACAGACAATATGGTGTGTTTGGAACATTGTCGAACAAACGTGAGGGATTTTACCTATCTTTGCAAACATCTGAGACATAAATGTGCAGGGAAAGACTAGAAAACAATTTGATACGAGCTTAAATGTTTGCACAGAATTTTCTATACAACCAAGTGTATTTCCAGGGGATTGCGTTCAAACTTAAGCCTAATTTTGTAACATTCACGTAGTTTTTCTTCCACATCCAATTAGTGAGGAAAACGTTGTTCAGAGTAAACACTATTCGGCGCATGACTATGGTAAGCTCACAACAAAGGTAATTTGCCCTGAAGAAGCATTACCCTCTAGGGTGGCTTTAGGTAAACAGCTGACTAGTGGCCTGACTGGATCAAAAGGTTACTTCGAGGGGGGGGGGGGAGTAAGCATTTTCCCGGCTAAGTAAGATCAGAGCAGGTGAGCTAAGCCTCGAATTACTAGTAACAAGTACAAGCGTTCTTATGATAGTTTATTAAACTTTCTTTTAAGAGTAGTTTCTAAACAGACGTTAAACATACTGTAATATCGTGTTACAATATTCAGAGCTAACGTTCAATTTAGTAAACACCTGCACCTCATTAAAAAGTTCTTCAAGGTTCTTTAACATTAAAACAGTAGGTTGGAGAATTTTTATTGTTTTAGCACTACAACTGAAGGAAAAGTTCAATAAGACATTCAAAGTCTTTGTACCGAACCAAACTTGTTTAGGCAACAGATAAAGTAATGTTGACATCTAGAACATTAATATGGATTCCGTAAGCTTTGTATTAACTATCTGTAACCTGCTGAAAGAGTTTTAAGAGCCAGTAAATTTATGAGCCTGAGAATAAAGGTCCTTGCATCCAGGTAAACATGTTTGCTTAGAGTATATGGAGACATATTATATCAAAGTTCGAACTTTGATCAGATAACCCTTAAGAAAAGGCGAGCTGTCAACACCTCGAGTGTACGTGTCTTAAAACTCCGTTATCTCCCACTTTTTTCACTTTAAGTACGAATGATTCTTTAAAAAAGTATTTAATTATTTGGAGGTTTCGGGTTCCTGAATTCTAAAATTAGATGCGATAAGAACCACCGTGTTAAACCCATCATTCAACAGCCCACGCTTTCTAATGAACAATATTAAAAACGCAAAGCTGAGCACAGCACGTGGTTTCCATATCAGCAGATAGAAGAGTTCATGATAGGTATTTACTTAAACATACACAGCAATGGGTCAAATAATATGACACATAGATCAAGGTTTCGCTGTAATGTAAAGTTTCAACATGTGTACAAAACCAAATAGTTTGTTAAAAATCGAAAAATCAATAATTTTAAATAGTGTGTATGTTTGTTGTTGTTTTGTTTTTAAAGGTGGTATATTTTGAAGTTTCAAAATGGATCTCATAGTAACGCATCAAAATCTCCCTCTAGGAGTTTATTATAATGTTAGGATCAAAATTCTTTAATACATTTAACACAAAAGACTTTCGATTATACGTGATAGCGATAGTTCCGGTCGTATAGAACAGGTTCTTAGATTTCAAAAGGTAAAAAACAAAAAAAAAACACTGGTGTAATACATTACTATAGTTATGTATTGTTCCAGACTTGTATTGATCTGATACTACAATAGTTACGTATTGTTCCTCAGCCCAGACTAATCTAATACACTACAATAGATACGTATTGTTCCTCAGCCCAGACTAATCTAATACACTACAATAGATACGTATTGTTCCTCAGCCCAGACTAATCTAATACGCTACAATAGATACGTATTGTTCCTCAGCCCAGAC
>NW_013669274.1:6226-22675 GCF_000517525.1 Limulus polyphemus
AAATTCCAAAAAAACACAAAACAAACAAACAAGAATGGAACTGTTATGATGTTTTCTGATGATCATTGTTAGAATGGAACTGTTATGATGTTTTCTGATGATCATTGTTAGAATGGAACTGTTATGATGTTTTCTGATGATCATTGTTAGAATGGAACTATTATGGTGTTTTCTGATGATCGTTGTTAAAATGGAACTGTTATGGTGTTTTCTGATGATCATTGTTAGAATGGAACTGTTATGGTGTTTTCTGATGATCATTGTTAGAATGGAACTGTTATGGTGTTTTCTGATGATCATTGTTAGCATGGAACTGTTATGATGTTTTCTGATGATCGTTGTTAGAATGGAGCTGTTATGGTGTTTTCTGATGATCATTGTTAGAATGGGACTGTTATGGTGTTTTCTGATGATCGTTGTTGGAATGGAACTGTTATGGTGTTTTCTGATGATCGTTGTTGGAATGGAACTGTTATGGTGTTTTCTGATGATCATTGTTGGAATGGAACTGTTATGGTGTTTTCTGATGATTTGAAAACATAAACGTTTGTTACCTCCAGACAATTTGGAACAACTGTCAGTCATCAATAGCTCTAGTGTCCCTGTGTAACATGTCAGTCAGTATTAACTCTAGTAGTGTATGCAACATGCCACTCAGTAGTAAGTCTAGTATTTTTGAATAACTGTCAGTAATCAATAGCATTAGTGTCCCTGTGTAACATGTCAGTCAGTATTAACTGTAGTGGTGTATGTAGCATGCCACTCAGTAGTAAGTCTAGTATTTTTGTATAACTGTCAGTCATCAATGGCCCTAGTGTCCCTGTGTAACATGTCAGTCAGTATCTGTAGTGGTGTATGTAGCATGCCACTCAGTGGTAAGTCTAGTATTTTTGTATAACTCTCAGTCATCACTAGCCCTAGCGTCACTGTGTAACATGTGAGTGAGCATTAACTCTAATGTTTGTGTATCATGCTAGTTAATACTAGCTCCACTGTCTCTGTGTAATATGTGGGTCAGCATTAGCTTTAGTATACCTGGGTAACATACGAGTCGGGACTAACTATAGTGTCTTTGTGTAACATGTGAGTTGGCACTAGTTTTAGTATCTCTGTGTAACATGCTAGTCAGGACTAAACTAGTATATCCGTGTAATATGCAAGTTAATACTAGTTTTAGTGTCTCTGTGTAACATGTTAGCCATCATTAGCTCTAGTACCTGTATAACGCGTTAATCATGCCTAGTTCTAGTATATCGGTGTAACATGCAAGTTAATACTAGCTTTAGTGTCTCTGTGTAATGTGTTAGCCATCACTATCTCTTGTACCTGTGTAACGCGTTAGTCAGGCCCAACTCTAGTATATCCGAGTAACATTCTAGTTATTACTAGCTTTAGTGTCTCTGTGTAATGTGTTAGTCATCACTATATCTTGTACCTGTGTAACGCGTTAGTCAGGCCCAACTCTAGTATATCCGAGTAACATGCTAGTTATTACTAGCTTTAGTGTCTCTGTGTAACATGTTAGCCACTATTAACTCTAGTACCTGTATAACGCGTTAATCATGCCTAGTTCTAGTATATCCGAGCAACATGCTAGTTATTACTAGCTTTAGTGTCTCTGTGTAACATGTTAGCCACTATTAA
This sequence comes from Limulus polyphemus, assembly GCF_000517525.1. Taxonomy (NCBI): domain Eukaryota; kingdom Metazoa; phylum Arthropoda; class Merostomata; order Xiphosura; family Limulidae; genus Limulus; species Limulus polyphemus. The sequence continues at coordinate 7,871 of NW_013669274.1, forward strand.
CTCTAGTACCTGTATAACGCGTTAATCATGCCTAGTTCTAGTATATCCGTGTAACATCTAGTTAATACCAGTTTTAGTATCTCTGTGTAACATGTCAGCCATCATTAGCTCTAGTATCTCTGTGTAACATGTTAGCCACCATTAACTCTAGTACCTGTATACCGCGTTAATCATGCCTAGTTCTAGTATATCCGTGTAACATGCTAGTTATTACTAGCTTTAGTGTCTTTGTGTAACATGTTACCCATCATTAGCTCTAGTATCTGTGTATAATATGTCAGTCAGGCCTAGCTCTAATGTTTCTGTGTTACATTTTAACTTGTACTAGTTCTACGTAGCCTTGATGCTCAGATTAAAAAAATATATATATTTTATCAAACCACACCATTACAACGCTCATGTCAAATCCAGTAGCACTGAAAACTCATTTCTTAACCAGGCCCCGTTATCACATAAACAATGTAGACTGCTTGACAGAAAGGGAAATACACAAGGTCACGTGAATATTGTGATGGGAGCTGCAGGAAATATGCACGTGTGTATATGTGTGTGTGGACAAGTAATTATATTACATTATTATTATTACGCTTTAGCTACAGACAGTTTACTATATACAGAAATGTGGCGTATTGTAGACGTACCCATTGAGAAATATGTTCCTTATCCAGGAATCAGAATTGTAGATTCTGTCACGTGATACATGTTCTGTATTATAAACGACATAACGTACCAGTAGCGCAATAAAAAGTTCTCGTGACCTGCACGAGAATGCGCTGAATATATCACTCTTGTTAGCAGCACATACTGATAACACGTTTTATTTACAGCAGGCAACTTTTCATTTACTTTTGATTAGGTCTATGTTTCACAACTAGAAAGAACTATTTTAGAAAAGAAAGGGTACATTAAGCTTGTAACAAGATCAATTATAACAAAACAAGAACTCATAATGGAACATTTCCCTACTGTATACGTACAGAAGAAACAAAAAGTCAATCTGTTCGATAGGTTCTCTTTAATTTTACAAACTACATTGTACACTCAGAGACAAAATTGATGCATAGAGAATAGATGAAAAATTTTTACCACAGGGTTGATGAGCATTCTAGCCCATAATGCTCACATGCCCGCATGAAGAGCAAGCATAATAAAACTTAAGAAATCTAGGACAAAAATTATTGCTGTTATAAAAATAGAAATTACAATTTCCGATCAAAATGACAAAATGTAACAATACAACATCCCTCGACTGTGCACCCACATCATCATTTAAACTGTAATATTAAACTAGAGTATTCGACGACGAGGAACCCACTTTGAGACTAATAATGGTTGGAGACGGCTTGAATGGGTAATGAAGAAAAACTTTAATATAATTTTAACATAACAGCAAATGTACAACGTTTCGACAAGGTTTTGTCATCATCAGGTTGTACATTTGCTGTTATGTTAAACTTATAGTTTAATGAAGTTTTTCTTCATTACCTATTCAAGCCTTGTGATTTTATGGTCCATATACTTCATTTAATGTGTTTCACACTAGAAGAGTAAGCTTCACTATTTTACCCCATTAATTAACATATAAAATACTTGTTCTACAGTTTGAAGAAATATCACTTCTTTTACATATGCTTATCTACAAAACTTTTTGCATCACTAAAAGTTTCTAATGCAGAACAGCTTCTACCAATTTTTGTTCAGATTTAAAACATCAACTAGCATAGGTAGAAGTCTGTTTGTTTAGTTCAGAATTTTGCCTAAAGATAAAAAGAGATATGTGCTTATAATTGTCCATAACTTGGAACTAAAGGATTAGAAGGAAAGTAACTAGTCAACAGCACCCATCGCCAACTCTCAGATTAACCTTCTGTAACCGAATGGCGGGATTGTACCGTCACTCTTATAACGCATGCACAGCCCAAAAGTGCGGAGGTCGTTTTCTCGGCAACGGTACTCTAACCATAGATTAATAAATTCGTGATTCGGAAACGCCAACCACTGAAGCCACACCCGACACATGTCAGAAAGCCTATAATCTTACAAAACAAAACAAAACAAATAAATGCTCATAACATGGGTTAATGAAGTATGAAAAGAAATAACAGAATTTAGTTACATTAAAACTGGCCCGGCATGACCAGGTGGTTAGGGCACTCGACTCGCAATATGAGTGTCGCGGGTTCGAATCCCCGTCACACCAAACATGCTCGCCCTTTCAGCCGTGGGGGCGTTATAATGTGACGGTCAATCCCACTATTCGTTGGTAAAAGAGTAGCCCGAGAGGTGGTGATGACTAGCTGTCTTCCCTCTAGTCTTACACTGCTAAATTATGGACGGCTAGCGCAGATAGCCCTGGTGTAGCTTTGCGCGAAATTCAAAACCAAACTAATAAGAAATTCAAAACCATTAAAACTGCGAGCTTTCGGTTAAGTTGCTATAACCGTCATTATTAAACTTTGCTCATTATATTAAATTCTGTGCAGTTTTTTTACCTTATCAAGAATTGAAAGTCACGACTCCTCATTGTTTCTTTATTATTTTTTTGTCTCTATGTGTGTATGTGTAGCACGCGAATTATCCTGGATGTTGATTTGTTCCGAAGGATGTTTGTACATTTAGTGAAATTACAAAATGATGGTGTTTTGAGGTGCACGGTGCTTACCATAGGTTACTATCTCAAAGTACGATATTATTTTCTTGGTTCCATCATTATAGCGAACTTCTGAGTCACATTGTGGCTACATAACTGGTTATGAAATGTCTGTTTAATGCATGTCGTGAAGACTATGGTCACGTTTCGGCTACATTACAAACTGTGTGGCTTATAAGTTGCAAGTGGTAGTTTATATAATTCTTGGTATGTTTTTAATTTTTTTCTGGCAGTATTAGCTTCAAAATCCTTAGCATTTGTTTAATTATTTGAATAATGTTTCACAGGTGGTGATATATCTGTGATATATTTTATAGTGTGTGTGTTTTTAATGTTTTTTATATACTGCTATCTGGCTGGTAAAAAAAAAAAGATATTGTGTGTTCTGCTTGTCAATTGGCTGAAAATTTAGGTTGTTTACATTGGTTGGTAATTGCTGCAATTTTTCTTTTTGTTGTTGTTATTTCAATTGTAACTGTTAACATGTTACTGGATATGTTGAAAAATATGCGCAACACCAAATAATGTTTGTAACATTTATATTTACTGTCGGTAACAGATGATGCTATAAACAGCTAGACAACCGATTAATATCAGAATATTTGTCACATCTGGTAAGTGTTAATATTGAGTGGCAAATAACTGTTAGTATTTATTTTCTTAAGGATGGCGTGGTATATACCTGGTAGATGTTACAACTGTTTAATGGTTCAAGTTTGTTCAGAGTTAGAGCTTAGTTCTTCACAGTGTGAGAGATGCACACCGGTTATGTTCGAATTAAAACAATTTTGAAAACTAAAAAGTTTTATTTAAAAACAACGATTATTTTATGCACAATTCAATAAAATGAGATTGTTTCCAGCCTCCAAATTATTAAAATGAAATATTAAAATAATAACTTACTGTACAAGGTTAAAAAAGTGGTAAAATTCCCGACGTGACTGGAAAACAATCTCATACACTCTACAATTGTATGTTACCAAACATACAAAAGAACACAGTTCAAAGTTGTTGTTGTTTTTATTTTACTAGAAATTATATTTCCTGATGAAATAGGCGCCAGTAATAAGTTTTTAATGGCTGACAGCTATTCCTGTAAGCTCTTCCAGCTTTTTTTATCATCTTTATAGGAAAAGTGGGGTATTGACCACCTTTTCAGTTATATGTCGTTTCTCTTCCCAAAACAAGAGAGAAAAACATAGAAAATTCTTAGAATAGACTGTCAAGTGGGTTCATCTTGTTTAAAAGAAACAGTTGTTTAGGTGGATTCTTTCAACTTTACATTATAGCTAATTTGAACATTATTACTTAACAAAATTTTTATTCCTCTTTTTTTACTGATGTAATATTTTTAATCATAAAGTAACAAAACCACTCGAAGCAATAATCTCATATGCCAGATCAATTTTTGGTATACCTTGTTTGTTTCCTGTGCCACACGATTCTCTATAATAGTGTGTGTGTGACAGGGGGGGGGGGAGTGGGGGGGATTACCCGAAAAATTTAGGACAAAGATTTTTAGAAGTGAAATTTGATATCTAGTAGTTTCACGAACTTTTTTTCCCATTCTGTCGAAATTCAGCCTATTTATCCTGCTCACAAACACAACTAATGAACTATACTAAAACAGCTATTATGTCATCTGTGAACAAAGCCACGCCAAAACGTTATGAATAGTTGGCTGTGCTAGTTTTTACCTACGCACCTTTCTTCTAGACTGACTTAGAAATTATGACCAGTGAGTAGCGCCCTACTTACCTCATCCCACTGGATGAATTTGTCTCCACTCAACATGCTAACCGGAACCGAAATCGGCTTCAACTGCACAACATGCACCCCAGATTTCGCCCCTGCCATGGCTCACGCTAGGTTCGTTTAATCTGGTGGTTGAAAGATTTGTTTCAATTTGTAAACCTCACAAACATTAAGTAAGGTTCCTGTTAAACATATGACACTAGAGGATGTTTACTACACCCGCTTCACAACACGTTCTATTCTATGGTGTACTATGTAGGCTCAAACGCTAGTATATACGCTATGACCGTCAACTTTCGTGATTGGATATTAAAAGGACTTACGTAGTTATTTTCACGGCCGTAGGGGGCACCACCTGTTATCTCAGCTACGAAACGGCTGACATCTATTGTGTGTTAGAGTGGTGGACCTCTCTCGAGGACCTTTATAACAGGCCTTACACAATAGTACGGTAAAACAACTTATTGTGAATGATCACAAAACAACACTTTACCTTATAAACGATGTATATAACGACGAGCGTTTCTCGAAAACTTTGCACTAAACCTGATTTCATAACTGTTCCTCGCAATATGGCTAAAAGCACAAAAATCTACATCCACGTTAGATTATAAATTATATTTTCACTGCTGTAGAAAAAAAAAAACGCGTTACGTGCTTCAGCAGCTCTGGACATGGGCAAGTGAAAAAAACTAAGACTAGGTTTCATGACATGGGGTGGAATTCTCTGAAACCGATATAAGTCGGTGGCAACTGGTAAATAGAATGATAGATTGGGTTTCACATTCATCTTTCTAGTATTTTAAACAGCTTGTTTTGCTCAATAATTCACAAGAATAAATTAGTAGCATCAATGCTGCATATTCTTAAAAGTGCTACATACATATAAGGTTGCTGTGTGAGTAAAAGATATTTCAAAATAACCTACATGTAGAATGTTTAGACCGGGTTCGATTGTTAGACGTCGATTATGACTACCGAGTGCAGGTGGTGAGTTTCGTATTTGTATTTTTCTTGTTACTTAGAGTTTCTCCAATTTATTTATTACTTTGTGTGGACTATTAACTGCTCAGGGTTTTTTTAATACCTCTGTTTGTTTTTATGCATTGTGGTGGTTCGTAGCAATATGGTTGAGCAATAAGGATACTCCAACTAGCTACTGTGCTAAGCTCTATTCCCTACCCAGCAACGTCTCCCGGATATCCATGCCATCCAATAATCCTTCTTCATCAACTGCTATACCGGAACTACTCGTCACTGTCTTTCCAGAAGCTGCTATCTTACCCTCCTATACCGAACACTTCAAATTCAGCCACACCATCTTCTGTGCCTCCTCCAGCCGGTCCACTTTTGTCATCGGTTCCTATGGATACCAGTTCTCTACCAACTTTATATATGTTTTTGTTATCTCAAATGCACTTTAAATTCTACACGACTCGTTTATTTTCTGAAGATCTCTAAATATTGTTTTCGAGTGACATCCACCAAATTATATCAACTCGTAATGGAATGATCTTTATGACTTACAATCTTCAGCTCTTTGGCATCCTTTGTACTAAAACCAACATTAGGCCTTAACACTATCATTCAAAGCTCAGATCCCTTTCTCTAAACAATCATCACCACCTTCTCAAAATCCGTTGTTTTCACGTGTCGTTCGTGGAGTGGAACAAACTATTACAGAAAACGAAACAACTTAGGAACTACTTGAAGACGAGACGTCAATACATATTAATAATGCGCAAGGTCCAACTTTTGTGATTCGTGTTTTAGTAGAAAGAAATGATGTGATTGACCACATTCTTCAACGTGGTACTTTTATAGTTAAACAACGGTGGATGATTCTAGGAAATACCTCCATCCCAACCAGTACCTGAGATATAATGCTCATCCCACTGCCAAGTGTCATAATAAGTCAGTATGTCCTCATTACTCTGAACAGCATCAATTACGCAGCTAAGTCTGTCTTTAAACTGAACACGTAAGCCACATATTTTGCTCTCCCACTTTCATTTTCGTGGCAATCTGTAATCATTTTCATCTACCCATTTGAATTTAATATATTTCCCAGAGAACTGTTCCTGAATAACCTGATTCACAACGTCTACTTTATTTCCAGAATCGTCACATCAACCACTATATACGTTCGTTCTGGAATACCCTACCTCATAACATCTTCTACTACTTGGATATAATTCTTTGAAGTTATATTATCATGGCTGACATCAAATATCACAGCTGAACTTCCTCAGGTTTTACCCAGTGTCAACCCACTTTGTTGAATATGTTGCCTTTTCCTTTTCTAAACCTGCTGTAATCAAATTATTTATGAGATGTTATGATTTTAGTGAACCTAGCTTCTCTTCAGTCTCAGCATGTGTGATCCAGTGAGTAGTATTCACTTCCTCACACAAGTTCAACTTATGATCATCCCGACACAAACAGGATATTTTTAAATTACTGTAATGCCAACTGGCCTTCTTATACACTTAATGTTGAAAAGAAATATCCCCAATGTCGCTATAAATCTTTCCTCTACATAATTTTATTGATCGTATTAATTCATTGACAACCGTTCTTTTAAATGCTCTCACCTCTGTTAGTTCCTTATATATCCCAACTTATCATAACACACCACATAGACCAGCTTCACCTTGCCAAACAGTGGATTTTTTGCGCCTTCCATCGTCATTAGTTCTCGAATATCGTCGCTGTCGTGATACATCACTTTTATTACAATAGACAGGTCTCCAATGGTCTCTTCTAATACGTCATTGAGGTCTCCAATGGGCTGCCCGTAATTCTGTACAAGGAGTGAAGAGGCGATGATGGCACCAGGTTTGTAATCAACTTCGACATTCTTCAAATCCTTTCCAATACTGGAACAAATTTAAATACCTCACTGAAAAAAAGTGTTCCCCTAAATATATGATTCTCGTTGATGGTGGTATACCTTCTCCCTCACTTGAAAAGACTAATATTTTGTCTGCATTCCATAAAAATAATTATACAGCTGCAAAACAGCATCTTCTTGACAGGCCAATCATTTCTTGACTCACCCCTAATGAAGCCAATGATCTAGATGAACTTACCTTTAGTGCAGCCCAAATTCTGAATGATAGCTATGTGAATGCGCCTATCACAGTCCACAATCTCCAACTGGCTCTGAGGAATAGGCACAACACTGCCCCTAGTCAAAATGGTATTACATAGTGTTATCGCACAATAACACACAATGTTAAAATAGGTACACAATTGAAATAAATTAAGGTCAATCTATGGCCTCTAAAAACCGTTGACTGTACATGTTTCGATGCCCCCCAGTGGCACAGCGGTATGTCTGCGGATTTACAATGCTAGAATCCGGGTTTCGATACCCGTGGTGGGCAGAGAACAGATAGACCATTGTGTGGCTTTGTGCTTAATTACAAACAAACATATTTCGACATTACAATGTCATCATCAAGAGTGAATTGCAAGACATTGTGTGCTATTTATTATTTTGACATTATACACAAGCGCCAAAAACAATACTTATGTTTCATGTTATAACTTTCTTCTTCATTCTGGATTTTATCTGGAAGAATTCTATTATTTAACTTTTCCTAAAACCCAATTAACCTCCAAAAAATGCTAGTTCTTATCGTCCTGTCAGTCTTCTATTGCCCTCAGTAAAATCTTCGAACGCACTTTAGATCATCGACTCCATATATTTCTTGCCGATCATCGACTCTTGCCAAGTACCCAAGCTGGGTTTCGTCCAAAGTTATAAACAATGAATGAACTTCTAAAATTATTGGACTCCATCTCCAATCACTTTAACGCTAACGAGAGCCTTCTTGTATGTTTTTATTATTATTTCAAGCAAGTTTTAGTCTCTGTCTGGTACCATGGATTAATCTACAAACACAGAAACTTAAAACTGCGACTTATCTACAACCAAATTATAAACTCATTTGTCTATGGAAGACATGCAATTGTTAATCTTAAGAGGACTTTCTCTCGATCCTTCGATCTTTCTGTTGGAGTTCTAACACCTCTTTTGTATGTTCTTTATGTTGTCGATATGCCTAAACCAATGTATCCTATTGAATTATACAATATGCCGATGACAGTGCGCTTGTAACCACATGTAAAACTATGATTACTCTCAATAAATTTCTTCAGACTTTGATTTTATTTATTTGTTTTTATTTCGCGCAAAGCTACGCGAGGGCTATCTGCGCTAGCCATTCCTAATTTAGCAGTGCTAGACTAGATGGAAGGCAGCTAGTCAACACCATCCACCACCAACTCTTGGGCTACTCTTTTACTAACAAATAGCGGGATTGACTATAACATAATAACGCCTCCACGGCTGAAAGGGCGAGCATGTTTGGTGTTTCGGACCCGCGACCCGCAGATTGCGAGTTGAGCGCCCTAACCGCCAGGAGGCAAACTTTGGTCGTCATCTTTTGTGGCTTGGAGTTGTCGCTGGCATCTTACAATTACTGATACAAAAATAAGAACGATACTCTTTGGTACTAACAGGACAAAGTTTCGCTAATATCGTAACCCTTTGAGATTTTATGTCCGCATCAAGAACGTTCACATCCAGCTCTCTGGCATTGTTAAATACTTAGGGTCCCCCGCTGGGACAACTGTAAGTCTATGGATTTACAACGCTAAAATCAGGGGTTCGATTCCCCTTGGTGGACACAGCAGATAGCCTGATGTGGTTTTGCTATAAGAAAAAAACATAAATACTTAGGTTTCATATTCGATAAACATTTCATTTGGAAAGTCCAGATGACAACTTTCAATTACAAAGTCAAACGCCTTAATCTCTTACGATGCCTAACAGGAACCTCCTGTGGATTAAATATCTCCCTTCTCTTATATAAATATAAGTCCTTTGTCAGACCATAAGCCCTCAGTGGCACAGCGGTATGTCTGCGGACTTACAACGCTAGAAACCGGGTTTCGATACCCGTGGTGGGCAGAGCACAGATAGCCCATTGTGTAGCTTTTTGCTTAACTTCAAACAATCAGACCATAAATTTACATATGGTCCTACTGCTTGTATTTTTATATCCGATTCTAGTTTTGAAGCGACATACCCTACGAATAGTTTCGAACATTAAACTTCCTAGTCTTACAACGGACCTGTATTAAAAAAATCGTTTTCCCTTATATACTTTTACATCTACGCAAACTTCGCACCAAAAATGTTCGCAGATGTTTACTCACTCAAATTGTCACATTTTCTGATTTTCTCAGCCAGAATGTTCATCTTCCAAGGAAGCTCTTCCCACCAGCTGATAATCTTTTTAAACTTGTTAGTTATGATACTTCCAATTGATGATCTTAATCGTATAGATCTTTCAATGCCAAATTTACCCGGTTATATTTATTCTGATAGATGAATGATCCTTTTTCTTTCTACCAAGTTTCAAGTCAATCCAATAACCCTACCAAGTTTCAAGTCAATTCAATAACAGCACCAAGTTTCAAGTCAATCCAATAACCCTACCAAGTTTCAAGTCAATTCAATAACAGCACCAAGTTTCAAGTCAATTCAATAACACCACCAAGTTTCAAGTCAATCCAACGAGAAATGAAGGAATGGCGGTAGACTGAAAAGAAGAAAAACAACAGAAGAACAGTATGTCTCTCTGGGAAGACATAAAAAAATAAGAAGATTACTGTTAATTTCTAATCTAAAGAAGTGGGCTATACGGATCTTTTGGCCGATGTTAACCCAGTAATTAATATATATATATATATATATAAATATCAAACTTAATACATCGTAATTACTTACAACGATAAAAATTAGAGTCATAAAAGCTCTTCCTCTGTTAGGGAATACTTTACTTTACTTCATTCACGATGAATAAAACACATCAACATAGTTAGAGATCAAATCTTGGGTGTTTTATACACGTTAACCACGACACAGTCGCGTAAGCTACTCATTACAGTGCATAACATTTGTGGTATGTTTTCACTTCCTTCCATTTCGTACACACAAAAAACTGTTTACATATATAGCTTTTACTCCTTTGACCTTGCCCGACTTCATTACCTCGTGCCATTAAATGAACTTGCTTTTGCACTTTGCTTCTTTAACTAACTAATTGAATTACTTCTACACTTTGTCTAAACCTAACTGTTATTTTTCCATTACGTTCCTGTGAATTACGTCATTATAATTATTACTAAACTATGTCTAAACCGAAATCTCTAATCTTTACAATATGCTCCTGCGCCTTAAACCAAATTAATTATTTCTATACAACTCTTGTCTTTACACTATTCTCCTGCGACCTAAATCAATGTAATTACTTTTACACTGTATAAACCCAACTCTCTTATTTTTTAATTATGGTAGTTCATGTGTCTTAAACCAAGTTAATTACTTCTAAACTATGTCTAATCCCAACCTGGTTAATTTTACTCTTTGCTTATGAGACTTAAACCTATTTAGTTACTTCTCCACCGTGTCTAAAACCTAGTTTGTTATTTTACACCATGTTCCCACGACTTAAACCAATTTAACTACTTGTACTTAACTCTGTTATTTTTAAACTATGGTAGTTACTAGGACTTCAACCAATTTAATTAATTCTGCATTAAGTAAACTCACCTCTGATATTTTTACTGTACGCTAGCTCCTGCAACGTAAACTAATTTAATTACTTCTACGATGCGTAAATACCTAATTTTATGTTTTTTATTCTATGCTACTGTTACCTGAAACAACTTAATTACTTCTACACTGTATTTAAATCTACCTCTGTTATTTTTACACCATTCTCCTGCGACTTAAACCAGTTTAGCTATTTCTATGCTGAGTAAACTCAACTCTATTATTTTTACACCATTCTACTACGACTTAAACCAGTTTAACAATGTCTATACTGTGTAAACATACCTCTATTTTTACACCATCCTCCTTCGACTTAAACCAATTTAACAACACCTATACTGTGTAAACACACATCTGTTATTTTTACACCATTCTCCTGAACTTAAACCTATATGACAACATCTATACTGTGTAAACATACCTCTGTTATTTTACACCATTCTCCTGCAACTTAAACCTATATGACAACATCTATACTGTGTAAACATACCTCTGTTATTTTACACCATTCTCCTGCAACTTAAACCTATATGACATCTATACTGTGTAAACACACATCTGTTATTTGTACACAATTCTTTTGCAACTTAAACCTATATGACAACGTCTATACTGTGTAAACATACCTCTGTTATTTTGCAACTTAAACCAATTTAACAACACCTATACTGTGTAAACACACATCTGTTATTTTACACCATTCTCCTGCAACTTAAACCTATATGACAACATCTATACTGTGTAAACATACCTCTGTTATTTTACACCATTCTCCTGCAACTTAAACCAATTTAACAACACCTATACTGTGTAAACATACCTCTGTTATTTTACACCATTCTCCTGTAACTTAAACCAATTCATCTACTTCTACGAATGTAGTTATCTGTAAACGTCCGCTGCGTTTACTTGTTTCAACCTAGTATTACAGGTATAACGGTATAAGGTTTTTTCTCTCTCTCCACTATCTACGGTATAATATTTTTTTCTGTCTCTATTACCAATTACAACTTTTTCATATCTATGATCACATCGTTTTTTTCAAATTTTACATTGATGAATATTCCGTTTTCAAGTTGTGTGGTAGCTTTACCGATGTCCACTTTGAGCGCTACATGTTTTGATGAATTATTGAGACAGATCCTTTCATATATCGCAAAGCTGGTAATAAACTGAATAGATGTCAGTCAGCATTAACTCTAGCAGTGTATGCAACATGCCACTCAGTAGTAAGTCTAATATTTTTAATGCTAATCTTTAGGTCCTTTTTGCAAAAATAAAAAGAAGTTTGTAATCTTAAACAAAAACTACATATTTTAGGTGAACTTTAGAGCTATTCCATATTCTTTGTATTTAGGAAACTAAATAGTTTGTAAAATGTATAAGTAATTGAAATTTAACTTTACTATTTTACATTAATATTAGGTTGGAAAATGTTCTATTGTTTCATTAGATAAAAAAGATGAACATTTATCGCTTTCTCAGAAACAAAAAATTGCGTTTGCCTGCAAAGTGTGATTGATGGGTCGAAAAATGGGTCATATGGTTGTCTCGACAAACACATGTAAAAAACAAGGAAAATCGAAACTAATGAAACACGTCTTCTCAATCTGAGCGAATTATTTAGTATGAAGTTCCACACAACTTCTACGTCTGAGAAGGTTATGGGTTATATTTCACACTTACGTGAAGCAGTTATAACATGTTTCAACTAAGTTCCAATCGGAGAATACTATCAAATAATGATATATTTCACGTTCTATTTCAGCATTAAATGAAAGATTTTTATGTGATTTTAGGTGTTTTCTCAGAAATAAATAACTATAAAGATGTACTTCACGTGTCTTCTCAGTCTACATACACATTTCTTTATCAGAAATAGTTGTGATGACATAATATATTCCATTCAACAAGGCTTGAAAGGGTAAAATATAATTTCACCTGTCTTCACTGACGAAAGAGTGTCTTTCCACTCAACAAGAATTATAACGGTCTTTCAAAGTTTGTAGTGCATAGCGAAGGGATTTACATATTTTGTTGATAAAGTTAGAAAAACAAAAGACCTTTACACTCCATATGATTATAAGGACTTTATTCAACTGACGTTTCGCCTTTGCGTCTTCTTAAGGGTTAGAACATAAACAGTTTTATATACTAGCCCTGAATAAGCCGCACAGGCGAAATATCGGTTGAAGTATAAGTTATCTTAATTATCTGGAGGGTAAATATCTTTTTTTTCTCTCTAACTTTATTATCAAGATATACCAGTTACACGTTTTTCCACTCAACAAATATTATGACGCTACGTTATTTACGTCTTTCCACTCAAGAATTTTAGCAATACATAATAACTCGCATGTCTTTCCCTCAATAAAAATTACAATGACATAATCTCTTTCCCACTCCATACGAATCGTGAAAACAATAATTTACGTTATTTCCACGTAGTAAGAATATTAACGATTTAATATAATTTGCACGTCTTTCCACTTAAAAATAGTTATAACGATATCATTTATATTTAAAAGGAGTTGACAATATCCCATCCTATTAATGTCTACCTATTGAACAAGAGTTTTGACGATATATCTCATGACATATTAAAGATAAAAAATACGAAAGATGGAAAAATAAAACATCATATAACATTTCAGTCTGATATTTTAAGGATAAAACGAGACACAAAAATATTTCGGGAGAGACATAGTTTCCAACTCAGAAAGTTATCAAGTTATAAAACTCGCTTTCTGCATATTCAGACTGAGATACAAAAAAAGAAAAATGTCGTCTTAATCTGAGACAATGAAGAAGAATATACAAAATATCATTTCAGCTTGAAACAGTTATAAAAGTATGAAAATACAAAGTATCCTCTTGGTCTTAGAGAGTATGGTGATATACTGAAAAAAGAAGTGAAGATATAAATACATTAAATGTCATAAAACACGCCAGATATAAACTTGGCCTTATAAAGTTATAAAGATAATAAACATAAAAAATCACAGTCTTGGTTTCAAAGAAGAAAAACAGGAAAGTTGTCAAATGATATCTTAGTCTAAAAGAGTTAGAACATTCAAATAAAAATAACGGCGATAGTGTTATACACAAAACTTACAAGAGTAGCCATGTTACAGTCCTAATGTCATCATTCATTATCCAAGGTTAGCTGTTTTGCTAAAAAAAACAACAACACGGCCAAGTTGTTTATAGGTTGCAAGACACCTTGATTAGAAACATCTACCCAAAATGTGTTGTACCGAATCTACAACTTGTCATGGAATTTCATTGTGAAGAGATCGGTGAAATATATGAGTTCTACAAAAGCTTGATCTTTATTTCCAAACAAATTTCAAAATATTCTTTAAATACGTTACTTTTCGCTTCACACACAGCACGGGAGATCAACGTTTCCATAACTACGTTACTTTGAGATGTTAGTTATCTCTCCAGGTAAAGTGTAAGTGATCATTAATTTCATTGTATCGGTCTCATAAGCCAGCCAGTACAAACTCTAGTAATCTATTCAACATGCCAGTCGGATATTGATCAGTTTCACGGAAGACATGCTAATGACAATTTGTTTTAGTGCTCTGTGTAACATGTCAGACAGTATTATCTATAGTGGTGTATGCAATATGCCAGTTAAGTCTACCTCAGTTTCTCTGGGTAAAGTGGTATGACCATTAGTTTTAGTGTTCTGTGTAATAGGAACAATACGTATCTATTGTAGTGTATTAGATTAGTCTGGGCTTAGGAACAATACGTATCT
>NW_013669274.1:23608-31988 GCF_000517525.1 Limulus polyphemus
TGGTGGTATGCGGATTCGAACCCGCGACCCTCAGATTGTGAGTCGAGCGCCTTATCCACCTGGCCATGCCAGGCTCCAGTTCCATTCTAACAATGATCCAAAGTCAAAAGTAGGTGCCATGGAAGAACATATTATAGAATGTTTTACAACTTTAACAGATGTCGGTCTTATTAATTCTATGTTAATAAGACATTTGTTTTGTTTTGCAGCAAATTTTCCTTTCCTGAATTCTAACCAGGATCATATTAGCTAGATAATGCTACACAACTTTAGCTCCAATTAAAACATACTATATTACGTTTTCCCTTCGTTTCCTAGTTTTGACAGTAACTATCTGCTCTAAAGTGCTCTCTGAAAATCTCATAGTATTCTTACCAACCCAAAAGTTTTACAATTTTCTGACCGTATATTTAGCCATTACTCTCAACAATTCAGCGGTGAGCTTGACTGCTTATGAAGTTAAAATATAAGGTTTGGTCCTGGTGATGGGTACAGCGCAGATAGCTCACTATGCATCTTTGCACTTAAATAAACAAAAAATGAAGATTATGTATATAGTGGCAACTGACCACAACATCCTCTTGACTAAATCTGATGTATGCACTTTCATATAAAAGCTAAGATTATACTCATTAGTGATCTTAGTAAAACTCACAATTGTTTCTGAGTCTGGTCATAAACAACGTTGTTCTATAAAATACTTTAATACGGAGATGCTAAGCTAAAGGCTGAATGTGCCCTAGTGATTAGCGTGTCGGACTTTGAATTTAAAGGTCCATTTTTTGCGTCAGGTTGTCACAAAATCGCAGTTCGGTATGGTGAGTGCGTTATAAAAGTAGCGGTCAAATCTCACTATTAGATTAGAATATCCGCAGAGTTGTTGGTGGGGCTGTTAACTAGCTGCCTTCTATCAGTTCAAAATTGGGGATGGCTAGAGCAGATAATCTTTTCGTAGCTTTTGTGTGAATATCATAAACTAACTAGCTACACTATGATCTTCTGACTTTTGCCTCTTGCAGTTGCCGTCTCGAGAATTTTGACTTTTGCTTCTACGACGACCCTTTAACTTAAATATTTAAATTATGACGTCAAGTGTAAATATTATTATGGTGAGCTGCAGTCTTTATAAGTTTCCCAGTTCCAGTTAGTATGTAGTAGCAGTGGACGACTTATACTGAAAGGTGAGTGGATATGTTCAGTAACACAATTCCCTTTCCAGTAAATAGAGTTGATAGAATAGAAATGAAGTGAAAGTGTATTTTATAAGCTTAAAGTATTCTATTTATATATTAACCTATTCAATTTATCTAGGGGTTTTGTGTAATTTTATGTTAATTCATTTGTGTATAATTGATGTTATTTTTTTTAGTTGGAGCAAATTCTATCTAAACGTTTTTGGTAGGTTTACTTTGAATACTACGTCATGAAAAATTAACATTGAAGTCACGAAATCGGTCAAAGGAAACAAAAAGATAAAAAGTTAGAGGAGTTAATGTTGTGTTTTACGTAATATTTGTATCCATACGATTAAACTTTTTTTAGTTTTATATCATATATATATATCAGTAACTTGTACATATTGACGTTCCAAGAACAGAGCATTCAGATGCATCAATAGTGAAGGGCAAGAAAACATTTTGTGTTAGCGACTTTATCATATTCTCAAGTTGGGTCCTGCATCTTATCTCCATTATTCATTTAAATGATGGACAATTACTTCAATCTATTGCTGATTAATTCATCGAATGGGAGTAGCGGATAGTCAGTTTACGGAATTACAACACTAAAATCCGAGATACGCTTCCCTGGGGGACTACACAAAATGCCCATGGCTTTACGTTACGAAAACAGATACTATGTTTACTCAGCCTGCTTTTACCTCCATCTGGCGATACATTTATATACACGATGGAATATGGTATTTTGTTTAATTTTTCGTTCGCTTGCAAAATGAAATTTCTTACGCATGACAAACTAGGAGACACCTCTAGAACAGTCTATTTTCGAATATGACACAGGAGTAAGTTCTAAAAACAAAATGTAGTGTTAGATTAGGTGACACAAGAAGACCCAAAAACAATCTACGCAGAATCAAATACAGGAGTTATCAGACTAAAAACATTCATTTTTTAGCATAGATCATATGTTCAGATTCTTCAAAATGATGTAATTATAAAACAATACGCTACATAACCAAACTCTGAAGTACATTATTTACAGGACAGGTTGTGGGGACAGTCTTCATAAATAAGCTAGTTAGAATATATTACAAGAGCACACTCTAAATTACTCTACTTACAAAATAGCTTGTAGGAACATTCTTCAAAATTAGATAGTTAGGATATATTACAGAATCAGGGCTAAAACAATGTTATCAGAATACTCACAAACATAAAATAAGAATTAATTAATTTAGAAATAGGTCACAGAAGCAGATCTTATAAAGTAATATAATTAGTTTTTTATTGCGTGTTTAAGCAAAAAAAATTGCACAATGGATAATATATGCCCACCGCAGGAATTGAACCAAACATTTTAGATTATATGTCCTCAAAATTACAGCTAAGCTTCGAGGAACAGTTTTTATTATTTTTGTTCTATACTAATATACACCGTGTTAAAAATTGATATTCACTTACTTCCAAGAGAAGGGGAGGTACCCTGAAATCAGGAATAAATTAAATAATGCCGTTAGGTGTTCAAGTAATAACTGAGTTTAGGTGTTCAAGTAATAACTGAGTTCCGTTTTTGAGTAGGATTGCTTGTATGTCGTCTGCTCCGGATGCTTTGTTTTTAGTGTGTTTTATAGCTATAGAAATCTGAGTGGTTGTTATTTCATCCAGGATATTGTTTGTATGGTTTCTTGTGTTACAAGTGTGACCGGGAAGGTTGGTGTAACTATGTTTCTATTTTGTTTTATTTTCGGAAGTAATCATTCATGTCTGAATCCTTTTTTGTGTTTGAAAGATATTTTGTAAGTGTTCTTTAAATAACTCTGCTTTCTGAGTTTGTATATGCTGTTTTGTTGTCATGTATTAGTATTGGGTATGTTTTGTTGGGTTGGTTGTTCTGTGTGTATCTTTTTAGATGTTTCCAGAAGTTATGTGAATTTTGTTGCTCATTTAGGTTATTACGATAAGAGTCCCAGTTGTCTTGTTTTAGTAATTTGACTTCATTTCTTATTATGTTTGCGAAGTGTATTTATATTGGTTTTAGCGTTATATCCCTAGTGTTTATATATAGTCTGCGTCTCTCTTTGATCATGTCGATTATATTTTATGTGGTTTCCATATTTGTATTGTGTTAGGTTTTTGTTGTTTAGGTATAGCTGTTTGGGCAACTCTAACGGAGAGCACGATATGAATGTTTGTTTTTGTTGAATTTCGCGCAGAATTACACGACAGCTATCTGCGCTAGTCGTACATAATTTTAAAGTGATAGAATTAATGGTAGGCAGCTAGTCAACATCATCCACTAATAGTCTTTTACCAACGAATAGTGAGATTGGTCGCCACACTATAACGCTCCCACGGCTGAAAGAGAACATTTTCGGTTACAGGATTCGAGCACGCGACCCGCAGATTGCGAGTCGAGTGTCCTAACCACTAGGCCGTTTAAGTCCAAGATGGGAATTATTCAAGCAACCAGATAGTGAAGAAAGTTCTAGGAGCGGATAAAATTGTAGATATTCCTTTAAAGAAAGGTAGATAAAAACACATAGTGACTAGAAAGCATAACTTGTAACTGAATAAATGTAGAAATTATTAGGTTAGCGTGATATCACCTTTTCTGAAACATTAAATCCATTACCTGTTACGAAATCGTGTTTCCCAGTTTTGGCACTTTACCATAAAAGGTAAGATTTGTTAAAAGTATTGCCACCTGAAATCTGTTAGTCTCATACTTTGGAAAAATAATATACGGTAAATATATAAAATAAGTATGATTTGGAGGCTTATTGTAAATGGAAATAATATTTTGTTGGATAAAATGTTTGATAGCGATGTGTCTGTAATTCGTTATTTCCGTTTAGCAAACTCATATTAGTATGGTCCCCTGTGAGTCACGTGGGTTAACGAACTTACAACACTAGAATCCGGAGTATGGTACCCCGTGGTGGACAGAGAGCAGAAAGCATATTGTGTATCTTTGCGCTAAATTAACACATTAAAATGTTAGTGAATTTAGCGTTATCTAGTGGTGATCTTATAAACTAATACAGCATATTTAATATATTCTATTATAAAATTAAACCATTACTTGACAAAATACATTCGTTTTCCTCAAGTAACAAAATATGTTGGCACATGTTATGTTCCCAAAGTAATACAAACGGGTGTGTGCATGTATATTTTCTAAGGTATTTCCTAGTTCTTTTATTACATTGAGTGATTAAAACAAAAATGTGGTGCTGGGGGGACATTAGGTCATTCCTCTTTAAAAACTTTCAACAAATCATCTATCCATTATAATTTATTAGTATATATTGCATCAGGTTTAACGACAACCTTGGTAAAGGGTTCGCCACGTACATCTCTCTCAAGTCCACCGAAATAGTTAGCCGCAATTTCAATCATGTCTAATAACCGCACACTTCTCAATGTAGTTCTCTATAAACTTTCAGTTGCCGCTCTTATTTAATAACCACGTAGGCCTAGATAATTATTAGTAGGAGTAAATATTACCATTAGATGTAATTTCAGAATCATAGTTCAAGCCTAGATACTTTGTTTTGTTTGTTATCTTACATTTAAGTTTAATTTTATAGTTCAAATGTGTTCAGTTGAACGAAGTATTAACTCTGTTATGAACGTAGATTTCATTTAGATGTTTGGATTTTTAATTATAGCTCTAACTCTAAAATTTTGACCACACTACCCATGTACTTAACTGATACAAGGCATGAGCTCTTATGCCATAGTTAATATTCTTTCTTTTTCTTTTGCTACAGTCTCTTGATAAATAAACTAAGATATTGATGGAACTGGATTATGACTAACGACTCATATAGAATTCTATTTGGAACATTTGAAACATTAATCGTGAGTACAAACCAAATAATTTTATAAAAGTGTCTGCGGGAGCACTGGGTATATGAAATGTTATATTGGCATATGTTATATAATGGCATATGTTAATGAAAATCTATTAATTATGAACAAAAAAAAATAGTTGTTTGTTTTTCAAATTAATGTTTGCCACACATCCAGCTTTTCTGAAATAACCCTAATATTACGTTGTCAAGAAATTAATGTCGCGTTTTGGAACACTTTCATTAACCCCCCCCCCAAAAAAAAACTTACATCACGTATAATAGTTAAACGAACTGCTTAAACGTCACGTTAGTGTAGCCTATATAATGTTTAAAGTTGAGTATATTCTAATCCCTTATAGTGATGGCAAACGACCAGACAAGCCTCTCTAGTCACAAAGAATGTCAAAGAAGTTTATGGAAATATTTTGAACGTTCGTAAGTATCAACGATGGTTCAGCAAATTTCGTTCAGGTGACTTTAGCCTTAAAAACTGTGATAGCAGGGGCCAACATGTTGGAATTGATATTGTTACGTATCTGCTTGTTTGATAATTTCTGGTATAAATTCTTTTTGAGGAACTTCAACGATATAAGTCCCTTCTTGATTAACCCACTTTATTCTTTCTCAATACAAACTTTTAATACACAGTAATTTCACAATCAGTACGTTTCTCGTCACTTTAAACTTAACTACTTTTATAATAAATACTATAAATCACAGCGATTCACAATCTCAATAACTTCGCTTTCTACGAGTGCAAAACACTAGCTCGAAACAGAATCGTAAATTACCTGGAACTCTCTTCATTCATCCCCGCAGGCTTTCTCTGCCAAGCTTATATACTAAAGAAGGGTGCATCTCGAATACACTCTGGCCTCCCTGATCATTCATGATCATTCGAGAAATTCATCACGTGACTTTCGCTAACAATATTGATGCTCTGAAGACGCTTGTTGAGTCTAACCCAAGGCAACACACTCGTAAAATGGCCCTTAAATTGATATCTCTCACGAAAAATTACGTAAACATCTAAAGAATGTGGAAAAACTCTATAAAGAAGATGTTTGGGTGCCTCACGAACTCTCTGATAATCATCGTTTCTAGAGCGTAATGCGCATGAACCATTTTTGAACCGAATTGTCACCGGTGATTAAAAATGGATTCTCTATGTGAATATTAAACACCAAAAACAATGACTCAGTTTAACAATCAGGTTATTAATGCCCTGATTAAAGAAATAACTTGGCTTTGAAGCAAAAAACATGTCAATGTCCTCTTTAACACTTTCCACATTTGTGTACGTTTTCCCATTAAGATGGTGTTGCAGCGAAAGAAAAAGATGGTAATCTAATCCCAACTCCATAGCTTTGTGTTGCCTCAAACGTGCCACATGTGGACGTGCATTGTCGTGGAGAAGAAGAACAACACCTTTCCGATTGACAAATGAAGTGCGTTTCTGATGAAGGGCTTGAATTAAACGTTCCAGTTGCTGACAATAGATCTATGCATCGACAGTTCACTGTGGACTGAGGAGTGCGAAATGAATTACTCCTTTGATGTCCCACCAAATGCAAAGCATCACTTTCTGCAGATGAAGTCCATGTTTGGTCGGAAATGGTTTTTGTCTAGGAAAACAAAACATTTATTAAATGAAATAGTCTCCATTCTTATCGATGATGCTTTTCCATAGCACCATCAAATAAACATGTTATAAACATTCCTATGTGAACCTGATACTCAACTTTTAGCTAAAGGATTAAAATGTGCAATTAGTCCAGAAACAATCCATCCTTCAGAAATCTTGAGACTTGTGGAACATGTTAAAACAAGCTAATGTGTCCATCTCAGAATTAAAAACTGTTGTTACCAATAACCACTATCCTGATTAACTTCCCATACCATATTTAACTAAACAAGAACATTGAGATATTAATAAACTGATAAACAATAATGCTATTCAAATATTGTCAGCTGATAAGGAAGAAGCTATTGTGATTAAAGATTAAAAAAATTATGATATTAAATTAAATGATCCACTGTTTTCAAAATAAAAACAAAACTTGCCAAGAATCCAGCTTTGGTCTTGAAAAGAAAAATTAATAGTGCATTGTCAGATTTAATATGAAAGAAAATCTTTCCAGACAATCTGTCTGTCCATTTGAGATCAACAAGTGGCTATACCTACTGCTTGTATGGCCTTCTTAAAATCCATCATGAGCAACCATCAGTTTAATCATTTGATCCAAATATAACTTTCCTTAGTATCTGGCAGGTTAGTTAATTAGTCAGTACCAAATCTATATAAACATAATAGTACTGCCTGTTGTATGTCCATGTAACTACTTCACAGGTTGTGGATGGATCTTCACCAAAAATGGTATGGAGGTTTATTAGGTCCATACGGGGGTACATACACATTTTCAGTTTTGAATTTTATGGTTTTTGTGAGCGTTTTTTTTATCCCTACTTCACCTCCTGTGGATGTTTCTTCACCAAGTTTGGTATGGAAGTTCAGTGGGTCCATGGGGAAATACATGCAAATTTTGCATTATGCAGTTTTATGGGTGCTTTTGCATTTTCATGTTTTTTTATCACTACCACTACTTCACCAAATTTGGCATGAAGGTTTTTTTTTGTGTCCATGCGGAGATACGTGCAAACTGCTATTTTGTGTTTTGTAAATTTTATGGCCATTTTTGGGTTTTTTACAATTACATATAAGGGAAGCAACTTTTCATGCCCTTAATCATGAATTTACATTACTTCTATCCAGGGTATAGGTACTCCAGCTAGTAAAAAATAGTTTTGATTTTACAAATTATTTTCAAACACTACTCATTATGAAAATAAAGAAATGATACTGTTTGATGTTGTAAGCCTGTTTACATCCATAACTACCAAGCTGCACGAAGACCTTAACTCAGCAGATTTCTCTTTCACTAAATGAAATTTGTACACTATTAAAACTACATCTTGATGCAAAATACTTCGAATACAATGAGCAGTATTACCAGGAAAACTATTACACAGCTATGAGTTTGCAAGTTCTAACTATTGTAGCAAATGTAGTTTTGGAAACTGGATAAAATATTTCAGAGATGTATACAAAAAGAAAAACCAAATTTATCAGAAAAATTCACTGTGCCAAAAACGGAGATATAAAATAAAGTAAGAAAAATTAAAACACAAATCTGATGTTTTTCTTGTTTTGTATTAGGTCATCAAGAAATTAATGTTGCTTTTTTTTTAGATGAAAAAATCCCAAACAACTTATATATCCCTAATTTCATGGTTGTTAGGTTGTCATAACTTTTAATCCTTTAGCTAAAAGTTGAGTTTCAGGTT
>NW_013669274.1:32956-33560 GCF_000517525.1 Limulus polyphemus
TGAAATGGCCCTGAAATTGCATGTCTCTCATGAAAAAATGCGTAAAAATCTAAGGAATATGGGAAAACTCCATATAAAGGTGTTTGGGTGCCTCACGAACACTTCGATGATCATCATTTCTAACGTGTGAACGTTGCTTCATCTTATCTGGCGCGTAATGCGTGTGAACCATTTTTGGACAGAATTGTCACTGGTGAGGAAAAATAGATTCTCTATGCAAATATTAAACACCAAAAACAATGGCTGAGTCTTAGACAGAAACCACTTCCGATCCGAAAACCTGGACTCCGTCTGCAGAAGGTGATGCTTTGCTTTTGGTGGGACATCAAAGGAGTAATTCATTTCGAATTCCTCGAGCCACAGCGAACTGTCAATGCAGAGATCTATAGTCAGAAACTGGAATGTTTAAATCAAGCCCTTCATCAGAAACGCCCTTCACTCGTCTATCATAAAGGTGTTCTTCTCCACGACAATGCACGTCCATATGTGACGCGTTTGACGCAACACAAGATTATTCTCCAGATATGGCACCATCATATTATCATCATTTTCGTTTGCTGCAATACCATCTTAATGGGAAAACGTATGCAAATGTGGAAGGGTG
>NW_013669274.1:34134-44032 GCF_000517525.1 Limulus polyphemus
CATCATTGATAAGAATGTAGACTATTTAATTTGATAAATGTTTTGTTTTGATATAAAAGTTGTTCGGGGTTTTTCATCTAAAAAACGACATTAATTTCTTGACGACCTAGTACTTACCAAACGCAACTTGCAAGCTAATTTAAAATAATATTAAATTTTAAACATGTGTTCAGATTGGGGATGTAAGATTTCCAAAATGGCCAATTTCATCAGAAAAGAGCCCCAAAATCGTTAGATAGATACAAATAAGACGTTCTTGATAAGTTAACCACTACACTATATCTAGCACTGAAATTGAGTGGATGTTGAAAGGGAAGTAATACAATCGTTGGATGGTGCATGGTATATCTCAAGTGGTAATTCTTAGGGGAAAAGAAAGAATGCCAAGATTCGTTGTGGACTTTAGACCAGTGGATATGGAAATGCCTGTCAACGTCTTTCCTCTACCGTGCACAGATGAATGTATAGATGTGTAGGAAGGAGTTCGTTAGTTCGGTACACAAGATCTAGATATTGGAAAGTTAAATTGGACGATGAAAATAGACCTAAGACTATTTTCGGCACTCAAGAAGGACTGTATGATTTTCATACCACGCCACTTTTGTATAATGAAGTTGCTACTTTTGAACAACTGATGAAATTTACATTTAGAGGACTTTAATGGGAGGGGTGTCTCACGTATGTGGATAAGATATTTGTCTTTGTTTGCGCATTCAAGCCAAAACCTAGAACCTGAAAATATTATAGCACACTAAGAATACAGGTTTCAAATGTAATCCAAGAGTTTGTGTACTTAAGCACGTGAAAGTGCAGTTTCTCGTGCACATAGGTGGTAGAGGTGGAATGACCACTGATCCTGCAAAGACTGTAGTAATCAAGAACAAGCCCATACTTTCTAACAAACGAGAATTTGCACTTTTCTTGGTTTTACTTATCAGTGATTTGTGACCAATTTCCCAAGATAGCTAAATCATTGTATGTATTGACTAAGGTTGATGCACACTTGATATAGACACTGGAACGTAAAGACATATTTCATTCTGGTAAACGCGCCTTATTTGAAACACCAATGTTGATTTATTTTCATCAAAATTGTCCATTCATCCCGAACATAAGCGCCAATTATGGCATGGTTTTGTCACAAGTGCGACCAATGGTATGGAGCCCGTTATATCGCATTCAAATCGTACACTGAATACTCATGAGTGTCAATACTATATGACAAAGAAAAAACTGCTTGCACGTGTAGTACTTATCGAAAATTACCATCACTGCTTGTTAGTAATTAGTTCATCATTTGAAATGGGCCACGCTTCACCGAAAGATATGATTGAGTTTTGGATAATGATGTTGCAAAAGTATCACTTTATTTGTGTACAATACCAGCCGGGTCAGCAACACAGAAATGCTGATGGATTATCACGTAAGATCATATTCATTTGTTGAATGTTCAGATCCTGGACGCCATGTAGTGATTAAAAATCACTGCAGTAGCAGAAACAATGAACCATACAAAAAAATAGCAGTTCTACATTTGGGTGGACAGTAACTTTGGGAAGAAGAACTGAAGAATCCAGACGTAGCTTGAATGCTACTAGCTGTACAACGAGATGGTGCACACCCATAACAAACTGGCTAATGTAGTACCGACAAGCATATTATCGGGCAATTGTATGGTCAGTTACGAGTGTATGGTGGGGTATTGTACAGTAGTTATGAACCTACTTGCTAATCTGAAATGATGTAGACAGTAGTCTCAGAGCTCTCAGACAAGAAACACTAAAGGTCTTGCATAATGCAAAGACTGGAGCACACCAGGGAGTGTCATACATTATTGCGAATATGCAAAAGTTATTTCTAGCAGTATTCACACCAAACCGTTGAGCAATGGTATAGCCATTGTACCATGTGGCTCCCTAGTGAATAGACCAGATGCTCCAGGGAAAACTCTATCAGAGTTGTCGGTTCTCCTGTCGAAAGAATAGTCATGGTTATAACTGGTGCTCTGCCTCAAACTGTAAAAGGCAATCATAATGTGATGATCATTACTGATTACTTCCCCAAGTGGGCTGAAGTTTATCCATTATTTGACATGTTAATGCAGTGTTGGCTCAACAATGTATTTTATGCTTTGGCACACCTGGAATCACATGGATCAAGGAGCTAACTTTTGTATTAATTAAATAATAAGAATAAAAACAATATTAACAGTAGAACATCAAGAAGAATATAAACTACCATTTTTTAGACATGTTGTTTGAAAACAAAATAGGATTTTTTAATGTAAAACGTATCATAAGAAGACTTTTACAGATTAATATTTCAACTATACTAACTTTAATCTGGATTTATATATAACATTAATATAAATAAGATTTTAGTCCCTAGACCATATAAAATAAATAGTGTTTTTATTAGTTCACTAAAATAATAATATTACAAAGTTATTGATAAAAAATGAATTTACAAGTAAAATTATAGATAAAGTTATTAATGATTATTTGAACAAACAGTATTTGTCCCTAGATATAAAGATTATGGATAATGAATAGAAAGTGTTTATTTTGCTGACAATTTTTAAAAGCACAATCTTTCAAAATTAATGAACAACTTGATCAAATACTTGGGACATATCCTCAAGTTCAGTTAATGTTTGTATTAAAACTAATATGTAGAAATAAACATTTCTTTAATGTGAAAGATAAAATTTCAAAGTGCTATAACTACAGAAACATTAATATTAAACAGAGCCAGGATAGTGCATAGCCCCACTTTCTACAAGCTGCACGGTTGAGTGCATAACGCATTGAAGCCCTTAACTTCTATCAGATTCGTCAACAAGAAAAACAACTGTATCTCTCACAATGTTATGATTTATATTTAATGTAAGATCACTGCCAATTGGTCAATTAACGCGCCACTTGTACTGGAGAAAATTGAGTAATTTACTCGAGTGCTCAATGCACCCAAACTGAGAACTATGAAAATATAATTTTGAAAAACAATTACACATTAAATAGGGGGGGGGACAAGGCATGGCACAGTTCCTCACCAAACGTCTCTTTCTCCCTTCCTTTCCAGGTCGACCAGGCCATCTTGAATTCTAAAATAAAACAAAAAAATCAAAGTTTAACCACGTGTCGCTCAAGAAATTGAAATAATTCACCTTTGCCACAGTAAAACCATTTGCCCTAAAACACTTGCATGTACAAAAGTAAAATAGCACTACAATACAATACAAATGGTTAAACAACTCATCAACCCCTTTAGGTAGTCCATGTATTACACTACAAGAACAAAGCAAAATGCATGATAAACTTTTAAACCATGAGATACATATCACATATCTTCCAAAGATCTTTTAACAATGAAATAAAAAAATACATTTTATATCGAGAAAATCGTAACAAATCACAATAATACCCTCTAACAAAGAAACTTATTCCCTTTAGGAGTAGAAAACCAGCAATAATGCCTTTACTTTTAATACTGATAATAATGAAACATAAAAAAAGAAAAACAGAACAAATGTGACCAGAAATCACACTTAAATAATAATAATAATAAGCATAAACCTTTAAACAAACAAAAGTCATCCATCAATCTATTTCCTTTAACACCCAAAAATACACAAAAACCAAAACTCTTATACATAAATCTTAGTCTAATTTAACATAAAAATTGAAACTACAAATGTTCACTGTACAAAAAAATTCTGTAACGCTAAACACGAGAAAATATACAAATATACACTATAAAAATAAAAGTCTTAAATTTATACACGATGAATACGTAATATGCACAATATGCGCACTATACAAAATGAAAAAACTCAATAGAAATAAACATATATACAATTTAGGAGAAAAGGCAGATAATCTCTCTGGCTCTTGAAAGGGCATTCCAAGTTCACAATTCCTCCTCTAGTTGTGTTGGTGGTTTTCTGCACTTCAACAGATGGTTTTCTCCACAGTTATATAATGACAAGGTCTCCGTCCAGCTGCCTGCCTGTTCTTGGCAGTAGCATTTCAACACCACTATCTGCTGGAGACAGTGGAGAGATTGGCATAAATGATGCAAAGGATACTCATTGAAGACATCGCCATTGCAGTGGTGATGCTTTCATTAGTGTTGTCACAGTAGTGGCTGTCACTTGGGTGGTTGCTCTATGAGTCGTGAGCAAATGAGCAGTATCCATAGAGTGATCTTCGTGTTGGATAGATTTCAACACATGAAGAAACTTTGGGAAGACCTTGTTGGGATAAGTGATGTGGTGTTCCTATTGGAGATGGGCCCACATCCCATTTTAATTTTCCTTTTCCTTCAACAAAGCACTGCTATTTCTATTCTTGTCGGTCTGTCGTCTTATCCTTGGACGTGAAATTTGACTTCTTGGATGTGTTCTGCTCCTTCACTCCAAGAGGTACAAGTTTTAGCATGAGCTGAACTGAATGTTTTTCATGGAATCATCTGAAACTATGATCCCTGGGTCCTTGGGCTCCGT
The DNA here is from genome assembly GCF_000517525.1 of Limulus polyphemus. Taxonomy (NCBI): domain Eukaryota; kingdom Metazoa; phylum Arthropoda; class Merostomata; order Xiphosura; family Limulidae; genus Limulus; species Limulus polyphemus. The sequence continues at coordinate 38,639 of NW_013669274.1, forward strand.
GGTTGGGACCATTGATGGTGGGGCAGCGAGTGGTGTTCCCAATGTTCTGTAGTCTGTAGGGCTAAACCCACAGTCGTAACCCCCAAAGTCTGCATGTCAGACGTGTCATCAAGTCTTCGATGACATGAAAGTAAAGCCAACCCCCATGTGTATTAGGTAACAATAGAAATTCTGAAACATCTGAAAAGTCATATAGAAAATATTAGTTCCATTTGCAGCAATAAACAGGGTAAATTTTCTGCAATAGAGAATACTCGACTCCAACTGGTCTGCTGAAAACAAGGAAAATAGCCAAAAGGGCTAAGGACTTGATTTTAAATAGGAAAACTCGGAAATTAAAATGTATTGTGTCTTATATCACAGTGTGAGTGATTTTCGAAATTCCCCAAACCAACGTCTTCCGAGAAAAAAATGACTGCTCCCTTACTGGCAATATTGGCAATCTATATTTTAAATGATGTAACAATTCAAGTGTAAGATTGCCTTTTCTAGGTTAGGATAAGTTTGATAGAAAATTCCAGAGATATATGTTTTATTGGAGGTCATTTCAGTTTTTTTTTATTACATTAGGAATTGCACCCATGAAAAAGAAACGCTATAACCTGTTGGGATTATTACTCTTTCCACCTTGTTTATCCATATTGAACCTGAGATTGTTGACCTTGGTACATTAACAAAAAAAGCTCCAAAGTAATTTGTTTCGTTTCCATACTCACTATCATGAACCACGATAGTGATTCATAATAGGGTCCGCCCAGGAATTTGGTAAAAATTATAATAGAACATACAGGCAAAAACCTTGAACTAAACATGCGCCCCCGAGGTTTCCCTTGCCTACTAACACTCCGATCTTCAATCGGGATTGGTCAATTTTCACGACCACCTTCACAAACGCTTTCTGTTTACGTGACGTGTACTTCTTTTTCATACTTCTACCCAAGTCTTTTGCCCCCAGTGGCTCAGAAGTAAATCAGGAGACTTATAACGCTAAATACCGGGATTCGATGCTCGTGGTGGGCACAGCAAAATTTCCCATTGTGTAGCTTTGTGCTTAATAACAAACAAACTAAAACCAAACTATTTAACTTTTACGCTTCAGTGTTACCAACTTAGCGATTTTATCGCTAAATGTAGCAACTTTCGCTGCCGGCATCAGTGAGATTCAGAGGAAAAATCCCCAATTTGTATAGCTACAAAATCACTCAGAAACAGCTCAGTAGTATTAATACATTTCCGGTGTTTTGTAAATTAGGGAATATAGAAATTCCATAATGCCAGGAGTATCCCTCATTGTAACGAAAAGTTCTGAACTCGTATACGTAGAAATTCTATGGAGTTATATATTGTCTATTGAATTCTATAGAGATTTTGTTTGGTGACATTTTAGGCTCGTTTAGAATGTCTAAAGAGCAACATCTAGTGACTTTTCTAGATTTCCCTGGCGACTTTCTGTTCTGTGGAATTGGTAACACGGTTATCCTTTTTACTCCTGAAAAATAGTCAACTATTCGAAAACACTTGAGTTTCTGAGTATTTTAAAATCTACTTCATTTCTTTCGTGTCTGTGTGTGTATGGTCCTTTGTGCTAATTCATTATCAGATTGATCATCTATCTAAATTAGTCAATGCAATATATATGTGTGTGTGTGAAAATAATTAATTTGGAAGCAAAGTGAATAAATAAATTTGTATGATTAATTAAATGCACACGCTGTATTGAGTTCAGATTTACTTTATAATTAGTTATTAAATAGCTGAAAAAATCGAGAAATACTTACCAATAATTCTAAAAGTTTCTTTGAACAAAAAAAAATTACAAATTTCAAAATGACCACGAGTTTACTAAAGATAAGTTACTTAAACACTCTATGCATAATTTAAGTAATTTCTCTTTCTCTTATTACCTTGGTTTATTTACTTATAAGGTTGATAGTTTACAATTTATTGAATCAACTTTTGTGCGTCGACCATCGTCAATCTTGACCAGAGTCAGGGTTGTTGTGCTCTGATTGACAATGGGCTGGAAGTTCAACAGAGACCTCCCCATGCATTATTGCACCCGTCTGATACCCAACCATTCCAACAGACCTCAGTCATCCATGCTTTCTTGTCACTGAGACAGACTGTCAGAGGCATGGCTTGCTCACATAATCTGTGAGCACCAGATGTGGCAGATCTTTCTGAGTCAGTGGTTGTAGACTGACTTTAGCTCGACACTGTTCTGCTCAACTCTCTCTCTCTCTGCCAATAAACTATTTCTCTCTCGCCCACAAGTGTTTGAACACTATGAAAAGACCATTCTCTTCAGGGAAATTTTACTTTAAACTCACCTTATAAGAGATTGAGTTGGGTTATGTACCATTTTATGTCAACACGGGAAAACTTTGCAATAAATCCTGGTGTCATAATACCAAGTTTCCGCTTTCTATATACTTGTGGTAGGATGGGATCAATTTCCTGACAAGTATCAGCTAGAATATTCTGCAATAATGACAAAGTTCACCTAGAGAATTTATGAGGATTGAGTAAGAAAGTTAATTGGATTTAGAGTTCTTTGTTAGTGTATAAATGACCGAGCTAGACATGTTTTGAGCAAACAAGCAGAGTTTTATTTTAACAATAAAAGAATACTAGCAAGCATACCCACAATGGATGAGTCGACTGAACATTCCTGTAGGCAGAATAGACGTCACCTATTAGATAGAGAACAAAAGGCAAAGCAACTAGAATAATACGGTGTTAACAACTTATCCTTGATCAAAAGTTATTGAAATAACATTTTCTATTTTGAGTTAAGTATCACAAACTTTTACATGTAGCCCTACTAACTCCTGTTGTAGAAAAGTAGTTCTTTTAAGATGTTTTTCATTTGTACCAACCATAATTTCTTAACTTCAGAACACTAAAATGTACCTATGTAAGCATATGTAGACTAAACCAATGTATTTATGAACATTGTATAGACCCAGAATAAACAAAAATAGTGTTTCTCTATACCACAAAGTGAAAAATAAATAGAACAGGGGCAAGAGAGGAAAATAAGCAATTGCTAGAGTAGTTTCAAACCTAAGAATTTTTATTTTACAAACACGGTGTTAGGTTAACAAAAATGACCGTGCTTCTTCTGTATCATCTGGCTGTTTGGGTCAAAGGCAAGAGAGCTAGAACTTAAATCAAAGGAAAATTCAAAAGCAAGAGACAAAACTCTGGAAATAACTGAATGAAATGCTATAGTAAAACAAAGAAAGTCGGGTATCCCACAAGTCCACAGGTTATATACTCCAACCAATTGTCTACATGCAATCTTAAGCCCAAACCAGATTTATTTGTTTCTGTATTGCCTGTTTGAATATGCCCCACCAAGAAGTTGGTACAAAAGCGCATACATGCTAGCTTGAGATTCACGAACAAAGCTTGCGGTATGTAGCCTTTACTTATTTAAAAGCACATGTTTACGACCATCAGATCTATGGGATGTGCTTAAGTTACCTGTCCAGGACACGCTTGGATATTATTTTCCAGTAAATGAATAGTGTAAACTGCAAGAGGAAAATGCATTAACTGATGATGATGCTGAAAAGAGTGATGATGAAACAATCTGATGTTTATTGACCTTGTTTTATAACTAACTAGATTAATTATTACGTGGCTAATAATGTTGTACAATAAAGCAGAATAAATGTTGTTTGCAAAAGTATTTTGCGTTGTAGTAAAACATTTTAGCACTTGCTCTATTGGAACACTTCTTCTGCCATCTTGATGATGATGTCACTATTCTATTTACAATAGCTCTTCGACGATAATAGTCGAAAGAAGTTCGAAACAGTGTTCCGAATCATTCTATTGCAGTGCAGAAAGTTCTGCAAGTTTCTGAATAATGAATCTAGCACATCTTTGGTCAACAGGGATGTGATTAACTACGTGCATAGATTACATGGAACTTTCGAAAAATATTACACTAAAATACCGGTAGAAATATGTATTTATACTAGTTATACATGGATGAAATTTGTGACTATTTCAGTCATTACACTATCTCTATTTGAAGAATTTTGCACAAAGCTACTCGAAGGCTATTTACGCTAGCCATACCTAATTTTGAAGTGATAAACTAAAGGGCAGGCAGCTAGTCATCACCACCCACCGTCAATTCTTGGTCTACTCTTGTCAGATCAAATAGTGGGATTTAACTTTCACTCTTATAACGCAGTCACGGGCTCAAAGTGTGGAGCCCGGTTGAGTATGGAGGCGGCAACAAGCACAAACTCTCGGATCCACAGTAAGGCACGCTAACCTGGGGGTATTCTCGTCCCATTACACTGTTATAAATGTTATTGGATTCGTAAGTACCAAAAATGTTATAAAGTTTTATTCATGTTAGGCCGAACCAATCTTGAATTATAATAATTAGGTAACTTACATGGATGTTGTAAGGTCGTCACACACAATCGTATATAAATACAAATACACTTTCAACTGTTATAGCGGAAAACCACCTGAAGTTGTTTACGTTTTTTTCCTGTGATATGTACGGTTCCTGAACTTGGATAATTGCTCGAGTCGAAAGTTGCATGTTAATGATTTAGACCAGTAACCTTAGAATTGGTTGTTTGACATATTCATTTCTATTACGTAATAACTTACAAGAAGTGGTTGATCCTCGTAAAGTTATTTTAACCATATTCTGTGTACTGTCTGTTGCAACACTATTTTCAATAGCGGTGAGGTGGGAGTTCATAAAATGTTTATTTAAAACATATGATATGTACCCATATTAAATATGTTGATGAGTCACCCTTTAATTCGAGAGGCACAGTTTATTCATGTTAACATAATCTCATGCTGAGTTACATGATTATGCAACTGTATTCCTTTCACACTATATTAATTTCGGTTGTTATAAGGAAACGTTATGTATAACCCTAATTTCTTTTATATCATTAAAATATTCTATACAAAATGATGTTATCACAAAATTGAGTTATGTATCACTTCACTTCTGCACAATGCAGCGTCACATATTACTCTTGCGATTTGTCATGATAGCTTTCGACTTGACAAACCAGTGGCGTGGCAAGGGTTCTCAGCACCCGGGGGCAAAGACACTTTTGGCGCCCCCACCTCTGAAATGTTTTGATTATTTGTTTTGTGCCTCATTACTCACTTAATGACAATGACATAAAGAATTAATTACCGCCTTACACAGGCCTAAAATAAAATCCCAATATAACATCTCACGATATCACAACTGTAAACCTGGAACTAATGAAGTATAGCCTATTAGGTATACTTACATAATTTGTAAACCATTTTGATATTTATGTCATCCAGTATTGTTCAAAGTCACATAGCTAGAGTAATCTTTCAAGCATGCAGAATAAAGTTTTGAAACTT
>NW_013669274.1:44967-46469 GCF_000517525.1 Limulus polyphemus
TGCTCTTTGACCCCTTTGCCGTCATTAAAAGGAACAGATGCTGGCTTACTGGTGTCATCACTTCCAGCATGGAAGCTCTCATCAATTTGCTTGACTCCACCATCGAAGCTGCAAATTGTGCACGTCTTTTGCGTCCCTGCACCCCACTTTCTTTTTTCGACATAATGGGCTAAAAGAATAAATTAATAAATACTGACTACACTATTTAGTTGGAACATGAAAATTGTCAGATGAAAGGAAGTATTCTACTTTCCTAAGTTCTTAACCACAAATTATATTTAAATTATACAATTATAGTTGCAACTCAGGACTAGTTAGGCATATCTGGACCTGGTTTCACTTTAACTGCCATTATTTAGACCACCCATACTCGTGCTAATTAATGTGACATAACAGTAAGAAAATCAGTGCAGATGAGTGTATATGCTGGTAAATCATGCTTATGACCACCATATAAATTACTGGCAGTTGCTAAATTACATTTAAAAACTCGATAGGTTCAACTACACGAACACTAGAGGAGACAAGTCTGAAATTGCTAGAATGAAAATTACACACACTGTGGAGAAGGGTGTAATCATAACATAATATAAACCTAGAGGCTCAAAGGCTATAGTTAATATTAAAGATTTTGATAGAATGAGAAAACTTAAATATAGGCTAACTAATTAGTGGTGCTAGATCACAGTTCCTAGATTAAGTCGCTAGTACATCTAAATCTAACATTAATGTTAGACCTGTTATTTCCATCTTTTTAGTCTTAAGTTTGGACCTAGATGTGATAATAATGTTACGCCTCCAGTCGTTAATTAATTTTCCATAAATTCGTTCCAACGAAACGTTAGCGACACAAGTTCTTTCTTAAATAAAACTGGTTTATTCTTTCCGAATACGACTTTACCGATACACTTAATTTCAACAGTCGCTCTATAACAACGCTATAATTCTCAAAAAACGTTTCACGTGCTCGACAATACTCAGTTCAATTACACACTCTCTGACTGCAGTTCAATTACTCCTTGTTCCGTCACGTTGTGACCATCTTATATATACCAGACTACCCCCAATCTAGTAGTCTCCCGATAATTCACGAAGGTTCGAGAAGGACGTGGCGTGATAGTAGTCACGTGACCTCGCTGACGCAACAATAATGACAGAAATGTAGCTTTATACATCTGAACTAGACCTTAGATTTAGGTGCATAGATTGAAAGCACCTTGTATTGAATCTACCCAGATCTAGATATAACCCCGCCACATCAATTCTAGATTTAGATTTATTAGGCCTAACTTTTAGAACAAATGTTACATCTAGAGCTATTAACTTAGTCATTAGATCTGTCTCAGTGCAATGCCTAGTTTAATAGTTAGTATAGGTCTAATTATGCGTATAATATGGGCTACAACTTGTATGATGATGGACCTAGGGTCTAGAAATAAAGTTATAACTGCAATTAGACCTAAAGTCTAGTACATTGGTTGGTGTAAGACATGATTTACAAT
>NW_013669274.1:46833-62961 GCF_000517525.1 Limulus polyphemus
GGGACTTGTATTTGATCTACAGATGAATGATGGAATAGCGTAATTTACTTCTGTACGTCAATTCGGTCTCACTGTATTTCAGTGGGCGGCTTTTAAAAGTTAAAACTGAAAGCGTAGTACACACAAATAACGTAACACTGTGTCGTATTTACTTAACGTAGGACAGTTGCGCTATATCCTAGGGGAGGGCATAATTATTCATTAATAGGCATTATAGACCAGAGGATATTAAACTCAAAATTACGAGCATGGTAGATGAAGAAGATCTTTTGTCCCTCAACATCCTTGGAGAAATTCTTCACCCAAAATTCCAGCTCTTTTTGTCTGTTTATATTTCGGACGCAGCTTTCCGTTTTCACACATTGCTTAGCGAAATTATATTCCGTATGTTTCTTCTTTCACTTTTAGATAATTTTTATACGGCTATATTCCATAAACCAACAACTGCGTCGTCTGGTGTTGAGGTTCTTTCAAAGAAATTTTTTTTACGAAGTATTACGCCAAAATTTGATTTCCACACAATATTAAGATACGAAAAAACGTCGCGCGGTTATGACTCATTTACGACATCTTCAATTCGATTATTCTTTTTCATAAAATAAGAGCTATGTCACCTTCAAGTTAACGCTGTATGAATAAAAACGTATGTATAAATATTAACATTAAATTTAAAGTGTCGCAGACTTGTTTACATTTAATTTTAAACACATTTGTATGAGTTTCGGTAAATAACCGAGAATACGAAGTCAACTTCAGAAACCGATTGAGTAACAGGAAAAGTACACAACTTCAGATAGACAGAGTGGTTACTTCCCTTTTCATTTTTCTTAATCATGGTTTTGTTTGAGAGGCTTACCAATAAATTACGAAGATGGTATTATGTGTACGAACTTCATACAGCTTTGTACATGATGGAACCTTGGGAGAAGAACTTGTGTAGTATCCTTTTGGGTTTGAAAATAGTAAATGAATATGTACTGTTTCAGTGGTTGTGCTTAGTCGTGCAAACTTATCGTAACACTAGAGTGGCCTGTACTGTTTTGGTAGTAGTACTATGATCACTTCGTTAACTTAAAAATTGTGTAATTTTGTGGTAGAATACTATTGTGTTTACTACGTTTGACTTTTATTACATGAAAGAAGACTTAGGCCATAGATAAAAGCCTTGATATTTTTTCTTTTACTTCAAAGAAAGAAACCATAAATATAGGACTATATTAATCTAATAATTACTAGTTTCGTTTGAGTTTACTTACTTATTAAGTATTAATTATTATTTTATTACAATTTACAGCTTTTACAGTAAGTAAGATTTGGTGCGACCATTACACAAGTTTGCTTTGAATGTTGTTGTCACAGAAAATATATAAATTATTGAATTATTTCCTAATTTTTGAACTGAATATAATAGCTTAGTTTAGCCCACCCATAAAAAGAGAAGATATTTTAAGTAGCTTGTAGTCTAGTCATTGTGTTAAATACTACTGAACAACAACAGATAGTTAGTATAGTCACTGTGTTAAATACTACTGAACAACAACAGATAGTAGTATAGTCACTGTGTTAAATACTACTGAACAACAACAGATAGTAGTATAGTCATTGTGTTAAATACTACTGAACAACAACAGATAGAAGTATGATTGGGAAATGTAAAAGTACAAAATAAAAAATGTTTTATTGTTGTTCTTGAATTTTGTGCAAAGCTACTAAAAGGTTATCTGTACTAGCTAATCCCTAATATTGAACAAATAGAGTAGAGGGAAGACAGCTAGTCAACACTGCTTCTTCTTCTTTGGCTTTTCCCTTTAGTAGAGATTGTCATCCTTCACACATGTTGCCTTCCTCCAATCATCTCTGTTCACTGCCAGGTCATCTGCAATTCCTTTTTCATTCATGTCTTTTTTTTTTAATCCCATCCTTCCAATGTATTACTGGCCTTCCTTGTGCTAGCTACTGGCAGCTCTAATGCTCTTCTTATTGCTTGTTCTTATTCTCTTCACATGACTTTATTACCTCAGCCTTATTAAAGCTAGTCAACACTATCCACTGCCAACTCATGGGCTATTCTAATCAAATAGTGGGTTTTGACTCTTATAATACATCCATGGCCCTAAAATGTAGAGCTTGATTTATTTTTTTATCATAAAGAGGTGTGAACCACCGGGTCACATTTGGCCAAATTGGGTTATTTATTTCTACTTGGTTGCAAGATCATTTTTGTAAAAAACAGTATTGGTATAAATATAAATTGCGTATTACATATACTACAGTTGTTTCAGATGTATTTGTTATATTTATGTTGAATTTTTTTTTGGGGGGGGGACAAAGATTGTCATGGTAGAATTTTCTTACTTGTTAAACAAACTAAATAAGCATTTAATGAAATGTAAGAGTAACATTTTATAGTCAGAATATTCAGTCCTTTTCAAAATGACTGCCATGTGGTCACCTATGTTACATTATGATTCATCAGGTTATCCGCAAACAAGGATTTCTGCGATTAGTTAAAAATTTTAATCTTCATTGAAGGAGCTTAATAGGAGACTGGATATTTTAATTCTCAGAATTGGTTATTTGCTCTGAAGAAGGGCAATTACCCAAAATGTTTTCTAGTGAAACCCTTTCTTTATCTAGTGATAAAACATCTGAAATGCAAGCAATGTTTTATTCTTTAAAATCTTAACAATGGCCTTAAAAACTTACATTACAACCTCTAGAAGAAAGTTGGAGAGTATGTGTGTAAAATGTTTACCAATAGGATTACAAAACAATGTAATTAAAGATGAAAAAAAAAAATTTAAATGTATTTCTGAAGTAAAAAACACTGCTATGTGACATATGTTCATAAAAAAAAGAAAAACCTCTTTTTAAGATGTTACATTGAGGGGTAACTTTTAAAAATATAAACGTATATATAATATTGTCCTCACAGCTTTAACTCGGGTTATGTAGATCATTCACCACCATCTATTTAACTGGTTTCAAAATATCTCTTCCTAAATAGCAGCAATGTTGTTTTGGGACTTCTGAATAGACTGTGGGCAAGTGCCCGGAGATTTTTGAGAATTGCTAACATTACTTCTATTTTTAAAGGGGTGATAAGAGTTGTCCCAAAAGTTATGGTTTTATTTCTACAAGACATAAATGAAAATTCTAGTCTGACAAAAATGCTTTACAAAATAATTTATTAAAATATCATGAAAGGCCAGTATGGGTTCACCAAAGAGATATCTTGCCTTGTTAATGTTATTTCTTGTTTTTCAAGAATGTTGTGTGTCACCTAAATGATGGAAAGGGTGTGCACTTGAAGTTTTCAAAAGGCTTCTGATAAGATGCCACATGAAATTTTAATTTAAAAAATCACATTGGTTGTGGGAAAGCTAGTTAATTTGGTTATAGGATGGTAGAAAACAAGACATTGTTAACGCAGTCCAGTCAAATTGGAATATTGTGTATAGTTTTAATCTTCTCTTTATTTATGAAAGGATATTGAATTGGATTTAGAAGAGGACTACTAGGACGATTCCAGGAACAGAAGAATTATCGTATAGGGATAGGTTAAGATATTTCAACTTATTTCTTATCGAGAAAGAGATGGCAAATGGTGATCTTATTAAATTTGTCTAAATATCCCAGGTATTGATGTGATAAATGGCTTGGTGCTTTATTTTGAAGATAATAGGACAAAATGTAAGATTTGAAAAAAAAGAGGCTAGAGTCCTAATTAGAGAATTTTATTTTTCTAACAAATTGATTGGCTTACTTTTTATACATAATTGTAATATACTGAAATTAGCTCTCTGATTTGTTTGATATTTTGAATGTATCTCACACCCTGCATGATCAAAGTAATGGTGCTTAACAGTATTGATCCTTAGCATGAAATCAGATTTTGTCGTGTTGTCAGTAATTTTTATGTCAACGTACACCACCTACATCTTCCTACCAAGGTATACAAGGAGTGTGTTAGCTTACTTTGGCTATTTGTGAATTTCATCTTATCATTGTATTGTCATCACAGCTGTATGTGTGTATACTGAAGAGGTTGAACCAGTTTAACTCGAGGAATACACCAGAAGAGAAAAGCCTCTTTCTTTTTTGTTCATTCACTGTATAGAATATTACTTTTGATAGCAAAATATGATTACAGATCTTTGACATTTTTTCAAGATTTGGTTATAATCAAGTGTGTGTTCAAATTATATACGTTTGAGAGCAGATTTGTAGGTTCTGTGATTATTTTCTGGTTCAATAATCCAAAATATTTACATTTTGATAGTAAAATGAATTGTCAGAAAACTACCTGTATTACAGTTGATTTCCTCAAATGAGGACTTCATATGTGTTTTGACTAATGTACTTTTGTGAATGCAGAGACGAAAAATACAAAATTTGTAAAATTAGCAAATAAATTTTAATGTAATAGTACAGTGTATCAATTATTGCTGCTTATTTCTAATGATAAAATTGGATAGACCTGTTTCTTTTGGCAAAGACATGGGAAGAGAGTATAGATAATTATGCTGCACTAAATAAATGTGATGATTTCTTTAATACAAGTTCAGAATCCAAAACGTTTTCAAGGAGACTATAATTCTTGGTATAACATGTGATTGATACAGTGTAGCATGTAAATAACATGCTAATGCAACACTTAATTTACCCAGCCTTAATTAAGTAGTGTATAATTGTTTTAGTGAAGAAACTAGTTAAGTATAAGACTTAGATAAATTTAACTTTCATGCTTATGGTTCTTATCTCTCCATAAACCAAGTGTCCTTATTTGCAGATTTTTGTAAAGAAATGCACTCATATGATGTTTTTGAAAATGGAATTGATTATATAATTTATGTTGTTAAAACGAAAAACTGAATTGGAAGATATTCATTAGTCAAAGGTTTCCATAACTCTCAGGAAAATATAAAAAGTTAAAATATGAGAGAACCTGTGACACACGTGTCAAAACATGGTAGTGTTAGTATGCAGTATTTGGTTATGCAAGTCCTGATAAATAACTATTACTTTTATCGAAGATAAAAATTTATTTAATTGTAAAACTGGTGTTTAGCTTGGCAGATTTAATTTGTGTTTCAAACAGCTTCATGTATTGATTATGCTGTTCTCCAGTACATATATTATATAAAACTTTTAATGTAATGTAAATATAAGTGTCTATGAATTACTGGACCAAATAAACTGGTGTTTTAATTTTTATCTTTCATCTATTCCATTTATGGTTTTGTTAAACATTAAAGTATATTCCATGCTTAAAATAAACAGTGTACTAAATTCAAAAGGTCTTACATTCTAAGAACAAATGCTACATTTATTTACAAGGAAGATTTATTCAAATGATAATGGTTGAATACAGAGAAATGGTATTACATTTTTCATTTGATTTATGTATTGAAGACTGGATTATGGTTGATGCAAGGAGAGCCAAATTGTATAATTTCAATCTACATTTTGCTTCATTTGGGATACAGTTGAAACACAAGTATGAATACCAGTTGATGTTGATTATTAATGCTAATTTTTCCTGGAATTATAAGGTAATTTTTATTTTGATAGTTTTTTTATATTACAGTTGTAAAATATCTGAAACAGAATACAATACAAACTAATATCGGAAAGTATTAAACTACACTGTGCTTTGAAACCTTTCTTGTCATAAAGTATAAAAAATGTGATGCTGATATCAGAATTGAAAGTAAATTAATTATTGTGTATACTTATTATCATTAAGTTGTTCTAATAGTGGCTTCACAAAATGTTTTACATTTTTTAAAGCTGACAATTATGCAAAAATAAAGTAGTTCTTGTCCTAAAATAAGTACCTTCTAAGACAATTGGCCCAACCAGATGATCATAGTAATGATATTTCAAGATCGTACACTTTAAAAGATGTACAGTATTTTCAGATTGTATAATGAACAGGTCTTATAAAAAGTCATAAGGAAGCCAAAATAAGGGGCCTTTCTTTTATGTTTAAAATTCTTCAAATTCATTGAAACCTAATAATTTGTAAACTGTGGGAAAAGGAACCTTCATTTATATTGATTAAACATAACTTAACCCATGTAAATATTACAACCTATCTACTTTAACTTCTATATTTAATGTTTTACACATGCATCTTCTCTCTCACTCACCATTTAAGGGGTCTAATGAGAGGATGTTAACAATTTGAATGATGGTTGTACTTTTATTTTTAAAATTCTGATCTTATACAATACTAGCAATAAGTTGAATTTCTTGAAGGAGTCCAGTGGCAAATTTCAAAGATGATCAGAGAAAAGTGTGATATAATACATTAGTTTCAGTGTTTGTGGTGTATATAGATAGTTTTAAAAAGTTCAGTTTATCTCAGTAAACTTTATTCACATTTCTTCATCTGAATCTGATTCTTCTTGGAGAGCATCCTGTAAAAAAAAAAAGTACATCCACAATTACTGTTAAATATATCAATACATCTGAGTAAAATATCAACCTTTTCACCACTAGAAAACAAAAAGCATAAACAAACGAGTCAAATATCTTAGGCTTGGGAAATAACTAAAAAAATATCTTTTCTGGACAATTCAGTTTTAAATCTAAAGTGTAAAAGATCAACATGTGGCAGTTACCACAGTTTTTGGTTTTAATTCTAATTATCATTACAGCAATAAAACAAAGTACTTCTAAGAACAGTTCACAAAGTTTTGCTTTACTTTCAGTCAGACAGCTTCTCACATTTTCATTATTTTTTCTTACATGCTACTCACCTTAGCATACTTCTCAGCTTCATCAAACAGATCTTTTGGTACAAATTTATGTATTCCTCCAGTTTCTAAAAATTAAAAATGTTTTCAACACTCACTACATTTCTTTTGTGTGTTACAACAGTTAATAAGGTGCATCAACCTTTCTAACCAGATTCAAAGTACTAACCAAAGCTGTCCTTTTTATTAACTAATATTATAAATCTAGTGCACTGTATTAATTGTTTGTTTCTTGAATTTCACAAAACTAATTCTGAAGTGATACACTAGAGGGAAGGCAGCTAGTTAATACCACCCACCACCAACTCTTGGGCTATGCTTTTCAGCAATGAATAGTGAGATTGACCAACATATTAAAATGCCCCCAAGGCTAAAAAAAGTAAGCATGGTCAGTTATGGAATTCAAGTCTGTGATCCACAGGTTGTGAATCAAGTGCTCCGAACACCAGGCTATGCCAGGCCTCCTGTATTAACTGAGCAAACAAAAATTAAATCAAAACCACATTAACTTTCAGAGTAAATATATTACTAGATGATTAGTATTTTTATATTGATGAAAAAAAGTATAAAATCTTCAAAATCAACAGAGAAAATCAGGATAAATCAGTTAATTAGTTTTCTTCAGAAATTACATAACAGTGCTATATTATGATTTGCATTTAGTAATGAAGTATAATAATTGAGGGGGTTATCAGTATTACTAAAAAAAATAGCTTTCCTAGAAGGCGACTCAAAAGTAATATAACTCTTGGACATGTATAGAAAAAAACATTTCCTGACAGTAATCTCTATCCTATAACACAAATGGAATGGGTCCATTCAGTGAGGTATGTTTCTTAGTAAAAACAGCTGCTGTAACCACTACTATACTAATGTAAAAAAATTAATTCATGAAGCATAACCAGTCTTAATACTTTTAAGCCACCCAGTATACTGAGTTTGTCTTTACATTTATCTGACATGGTCTCGTATATGAAAGCTTGGATTTCTGTTTTTAAAAACACACAATTTACAGCAGTCATGTTTATTATCATCTGTTTTAAAAGTAACTGAAAAACTTGGTGAAATTGAAATTCAGATACAAGTAAAATGCTTTTGGCTAATTAAATTTCTAGTACAAATGTTTAAAGATCATTGAAATAACAACAAAATTTTTAACTTAACAGTTGAACTTAAAACTCATGATTGTTTAGGCCAAACTGTTTTTTAGAAACAACTTACTAAATAGTACAAACTATAATTTTTGAAAAATACAAACTTGGATAAGTGACAGAACACTTAGTAACAGGGGTAATAAATAATAAGTCATGTATTACTTCAAGCACTTGTTATAGATATTAAAAATATTATTCCGTATGAACATGGTTAGTAATAAAGTTAAAACTGTAACCTAAAAATAGCTTACCTGTTCCAACCCAACTGAGTTCAAGTTCGAATGTTTTGTCTTTAATTTCGTCATGGATGACATATATACTGTATAAAAAACATCAGTACACAGTGCATTAATGCATACTTTCATAATTCAAACAGCCAGGAGTACGTACATTTACAATGTTCACTTAGTGAAATAACTGATATATTTACAGCTTTAGAATTATCCTAAAACAAATGTTATGTAATGGTTATGCAAATGAGTTACAAACATAATTGGGATTGTATGTCTTTATCAGCACCAGTTGTATTTTTAGCCATGGCTAAGTTGCTCATAGAATGGCTCCAAGTTTGTTTTTTCAAGTATAAACTTTTAGCTCGTAGCTCTGTCATCTCTTGACTGATCTAAGACCTAATTACAGTTTTGAACTCAAGAGGTCAAAACCTTTTGATTGATGTATTTGACTATGTCAAAGATCTCACTTAATTTATTCTAATCCTACCTAAAAGACTTCAATTTGAGGGTAGGCTGGTAGAGGTCCTAATGAGTAATAAAATCAAATTGGGTATACACGCGCCCTCTGCTTGGTATTGCTTGTGCACACAAATATAGCTAATAAAAAGGGAAACAAAGGTCTCATAGATTAATTTACTTTGATCCTGCCTAAAAGAATTTAAAGTGCCATAGCTATTGAGGATTCCCTCCATTTTTACTTCACTGCTTAGTACACAATACTCATTATAAAAAACAAAATTATAACTAGGAATAACCACCTTGTTGTATATAGAATATTTTGACTTATAAGCTGATATTAACTACAACTGATCTGCAGTATACAAACTGATTAGCTACAGAATATTTTCATATCACGATAAAAAATGCTGATAAATAAAGGTCACACTTAAATGAATAATATTTTAGTCACAAACAAGAAAAGTATCCACAAATACTTACATTTTTGCAGCTTCTTTTACAAGTTCTCTACACGTCATTTCTTTCACCTGTAATTAAAATTATAAGCTTGCTTTCTAACCATCATACTATATATAAACATTGTCTTTTTGTGCTTTAGTAGCTGTAACTATCAGACCCAGGTGTGTTTTGATACACATGTAACTTTTTCTATTATTATTATTGCATTGCAAAACAACAAAAAACTATTGGATGAAATAGTTTAAAACTTCAGAAGAAAATGGGTTATGTAACTTCTGCAAATAAAATATTTTTATGTTATATTTGTATGAATTTGCAGTTTTGAACTTTTGGTAAAATTTTCTACTGAAATTCTTAATTTTGTTGCAGATTATAATTATGATTTTATGTCCCCTACATTCTTGTAAACTTTTATCTGTGTTTTTGGTTAAAAACAACACTGCATATAGTTTCATCGTGTACATGATTCTTGATAAAAAATAACTTTTTACCAAACAAATTATAATCAAACTGACTTTTTTTTACATTGTTAATCAGAAGGTTTCATTCAATATATGTAATAAGCTTTAAATACCTTTTACATTTACATTTCAGTTATTTTCTCTGCCCATTCCTGTAGCTACTTACATTGCTAAGGCCTAACACAGCAGCTTTGTGAGCAAAATGAAACTTAATACAGACAAATGCAATATAAACTGCCTTGGCCTACATAATAATCTTCCTTTTTTGTCATATTATTATTCAAGTGAAACATAAAATGATAAAGCAAGCTTTAAAAAAATCAGGACTGTAATTGTATCAAAAATTGTTCGCAAACAACTTTTATCAACAAATCACCAACCTATGCTTTTATCACTTTGTTTCAACCTCTACATGAATCTCCTCTGAACTGCAAGCCACATTAGCTTATACAGCTGAAAAGAATAGGAAAGAGCATTCATTACATGTTTAGATCACTAGCTTATGCCTTCTTGAAGCTAAAATATCGGCAATTACAACACATCATGACAATCATAGTTGAGAAACAGTGATTGACTAAAAACTGATAGTTACACTTGTCTTAAAATGACAAGGATAAATTAGCACCATTTTGTTCAAAAGCATTTAGGGACCTTACAAACACTAGTGATTTTCTTTGAGCATGCTGAAATCAACCCAAAAGTTTTGGTTATTTGTTTATTTTTGTGTATAGAATAGTATATATTTTTTAAAGAATAAATTTAAACTCTGAAGTATTTTTTCTTTTAATGTGTGGAAAAATAACTATTAAGTTTAACTTTCTTTATCAATAGTGTAATTTCTCCTTTGAAGTAGAATGCACCCATCCAGGCATGACAGATTTAACCTATTACACCTTATCGGGTAGTCTCTTCCAATTTCCACACTTATGAAATTAAATAAATACTTTTATCTGTGGCTATTTTGTATACAGTGTGTAAAATATTCTAAAAAAAATGCATGAAATTTTGTGCAATGTTTAATATTTCAGCATTTTTAAATATAAGTAAAACTGGGTATTACACATTAGTTAGTAAAGTGGCATATTTATGGTACATCAATATATTTTGCTTTAGTGTTAATTCAGATCATGTTTCATATTACTTTCAGTTTGGATGGTATGTGAATGTTAGTTTGTTTTTCTTAAGTCTTGTTTATTAAGAAGGCTATTTAGTTTTATTATATTGCTGGAAGATTATACTAGATTAACACTTTGGTATACATGTTTATAAGTGGTTGAACATTTTATACCCATCTTAGGGAATATAACATTTACTGTGCTTATTTCACAGTATAACAGAAAGTGTTGTATATTTAAGTATTGTAGAAAAAATTCACTATTTAATAATATAACTGGACTGATAAATACAATTTACAAGTGAAAAAACTGGTCAGAGAGACTATTTCTGTAGCAAGAACATAACCCGAATAATAATAATAACATTACTTTACACATACTTCTTATTTTTGCTTTGAAATTAATTTCATTTCAACATGCAGTAACTAGAGAAAGATGAATTAAGTTGGTATGGTGAATAGATGCTTCATGGATTTGTTCATCATAAGTACGGTAGTACTTATAGTATGAATGGCCAAGATGTGCAATACAAATTAAAATCTGAAAGACATTGCAAACATTAAGTAAACAAAACTTTATAAGCACTTTATGCAACTGTTGAGTAGTAAACAAATCAAGTGCAGAGTAACAAGCCATCAAAGCACTTGAGAAAGTCAGTAGTATAAAAGCTATAATTTTCCTATACTGAAAATGTATTTAAAATACGTACTTACCTCCTCTCACATAAATAGCTAGTCTCGTTCAGTGCTGCCCTCTACATGCAAAAAATTGTTTCGCATGCCATAAGCCTTGAAGCTCTCACCCATCTTTGAATCGACTGATTCAAATGCGTCTTGCATGCAAATCATCATGCAACAACCCTCCACCAATAAGAGTGACACACACTCTCTTGACACATGTGACTCCATCTATTCAATTCTACTGGCAGAAAATGGAAGCAATGGTTTTCAGTGGGGAGGAAAGGTGGGAGGAGGCAAGTCCGTATCGGAAATACATTTTCAGCATAGGAAAATTATAACTTTTGATACGATACATTACCTCCTCTCACATAAATAGCTAGAATTCCACGTTAAAAAAGGTGGAGGAACCGGTGTGGGGGAAAGAAAAAAGCATCCTTTGAAAGTGTCTGGAGGACACCTCCAAATAGTAGATCCTTGTCGTAGAAGATCATAAGTGGGAGACCGTACCACTTCTGTACCAGGTATACTCTTCGCCCATTGTGGAAAGATGTCGCATCGATGGGCAGAAAGATGGAGGAGCACTTCAAAGTGGGAGAGAACTACGGCAGGATAGGGATCCAAACCATACAATATTTATTAAACTCAATCCCAGAAAATATAGAAGTGGGTAAGATGAAAAGATGTGACCCCAGGTGTAGAGTGGCTAGGGCACGCCGGATCACACACGCAAGTCAACCACATCCAAAACCCATGCCTCTGGGAACTGACATCCATGCATGGGTAGGACGATGATTATACCTTTGGTAAGTCAACTACAATCCAAAACCCAGCTACTGATATCCATGTGGGGGTAGGAAAGAAGATCATACCACCGGCAAGACGACTACAATCCAAAATCGAGGCCACCGGGAACCGAAATCCGTGTGGGGGTAGGAAAGAGGATCATACCGTCTTCACCCTATTTTGTAAAGCAGATCATACCAATTTATTGAATACAAGGCATGGCAGGGATGGGCAGCTATCCCCTTCTGCTTTACCCATGTAGTCCATGGGTGAGTTATGGTCTGAGATGGGCAAACTGATGAAGCCAACACATTGTGAGGATAAACCTACAAGCGATCTTGTGGAACACCCCATCTCAACAGTGTGGATTTTTGGCCATGGAAATCATAATATGTAAGTTGACATGGTCTTACAGTGTCAATTTGACTAGTTTAAGTATACGTGGATAGGCACCACTTGCAACAGAGTGGGATCCAGAAAGAAAACAAAGGACATATCACTGAAAAATAAGAGGTATATATACTAAATAGTAACTCACCTAGTCACAGTCTCATGAAAGAGTGAAGGATGGCAACAGGTGGATGACAGTACCCCAACAAGGAAGAAACAGCTACCCAAAGCAGAGAATGGGAGATGAACATACGAGATGTAGTCCCAATGCTCAACAGACGAAGTACCTCCAACAGATGACAAAGGAAAGATGCATGACCACAATGAATGTACTGTGAAATGTGTCTAAAAAACTGAGATAAGCCTAACAGATTCTGCAGTAGAGGCCTGGAAGGCAATCTATGATAAGGTGGAGGAAAACTGACAAAATCTAGGTTGTCTAAAAATGGGTTCAGCTGTTGTAGGAAGAAGGTAAGCAATATTGGGAGCAGGTAGGTAATGGTAAGAAGTATAAACTATAAAGAAAAACGAAAATGAAATAGTCAGTATAGTGGAAATGTGATAACATTGTGTAGTGAAATAAACGTATGTGGTGAAGATAGTTAACCTAATTATTGATTAACCTATAAATAGAACCATGCATAAATCGAAAATAACAGACACTTGTTAAGCCTAACAGAACAAGATATTTAAACTAATTATTGATTAACGTGGAAATAGAACTACAGGTAAACCAAAAATAACAAACACTTGTTAAGCCTAATCAAACAGTACATAACAGCACTACAATAAAAATGTTAACCTAACAATAAGTGTGTACAATATCGGGAGAAAAACAAAATAGTTAAACTAATGATTGATATATCAGTAACATGAATTACAGGTAATCCTAAAATAACTAAGACCATGGTAAGCCTAAGCAGGTAGTATTGGAGAAAAGATACAACAAAGACGAATTGCTAACCTGAGCTTGAATATGAGAATTGACAAATCTGACGAAATTTATGTTATGGAACCCAAATAGCTAAAAATAATAATATTGAAAATAAAATTATTCAAAAGCCGTAACAGTATAATGTCTTCTCTTTCCAAAATCGGGGAACTGTATGTTAAAATGTGTGGGCCCCTAAACTCGAGGAGAAGCCCAATGAAGTAAAGCCAAAAGTCTTCCTGTGGAGTACCACTACCTGAAGCTTGTGCAGATGTGCTGATAGAACACATAACCTCTGAATGGTTACGTAGAATTCATACTGTAAAATGTATAACCAAACATAACTGTGTTGGCAGAAATATATAAAAATTATTTGTAATGAAGTAATAAGTTCCATAACAGGGTAGAAATAAAAATAAATTCCACTTTAGAATAACTCAACAAGTTACAAATATCACTATTGTATAATAAAGAGCAAACTTGTTGAGAGAAATTAATATAAAGATACGGAAAAAAATAAACACTTGAGGAGAGCACAAACTAAACATTACAACACAAGTACTGCCAAATTAGAAATGATATTTCGGTAGAATTGAATTGAATCGTGCATTAAGAGAGTGTCACACTCTTATTAATGGAGGGTTGTCACATGATGATTTGCATGTGATACGCATTTGAATCATTCAATTCAAAGATGGGTGGGAGCTACAAGGCTTGTAGAATGCTAAAAACGTTTTGTATATAGAGGGCAGCACTTAAAAAGAATAGCTATGTGAGAGCAGGTAAGTACCGTATTGAAACAAAAATCTCATAAAACTACAAATTTGTCAATCTGACTGATTATCACTGTCAAAAAGACATAGCTCTCTCATGCAAGTCTAAATGCATATGACTGAATTACGCTACCTTCGCTTAAAGCACTTTTCTAATAACAATGACCATTCTGAAACACTACTAATGGGCTAACAATACACTAGTAATAACATTTTATTATTATGAGCATGCTGTGTGAGTTGCCAAGTAACAACCCACCCTCATATCACATACGGATGCATGACTGCTTATTGTACCATTCTACGTGATCAGCTAGACAAAAAAACGTGGACTATGTAGATTCTCTAGATCTAGATACTAACTAAAATCTGTTGTTGATAATCAGGAAAAGCCATCATCCCAGTGAAGAGAGCATTACAGCAAGAATAGAAATAAGGTTAGAAACAGCAATGCTGAATAAGTGGAACAAGCCTTATTCATTGATGCAGCCAAGATATCAGCAAAAGCCAGAAAATGTCACAAGATAGCTCTAAGAAAAGTTATGAGAAGGATAAGCCTGGAGCCCAGTCACTCTTGAGACTTACTAGCAAAAAAAAGCTGAAACAAGTATAAAAAATTTGTAAATAAAAAAATTAAGAAGTTGGAATGCAAGCACCAAAAACTGAGAAAACAAGGTAGGAATGGGTTGGATAACATTACAACACTTGGTGGTTTTTAAGAAGGTGCAACCTCAAAGTAATTGTGACCATCATTCCACCCATTCCTACTTCATGTTTTACTTTGAACTTTGATCCAGTTATAGAATTGAATTGAGATTTATCAGAAGCTAATTTCTAAATACTCAATAACTTTAAAAATTTAAAGAATCAGTAGTTTTGATAATATTCTTTTGGCCCACTTCTTACAAGTCAGATAGCTATAATGTCTCCCATAAACAAAGGATGACTATTGGAGCTGCATGTCTCACTTCCGACATCAAATACCCCCCCTTATGATGTCATGCATTTCGTTAAGAGTCATGTAATTTGATTGCATACATGATGTGTACTTGGTTGCTGAAACAATGTTTACAACAGAGAAATTTATCTATATACACCTTTCATTTAGTTTGAATAACTACCGCATCATAAAAAGCACATGAAGTAGGATTGGAACGATGGCCACACTCACTTTGAGGTTGCACCATGTCAAAAACTATCAAATGTTGTAATGTTATCCCATCCATTCCTACCTTGTTTCCTTACTTACTGGTGGTCCCATTGCTACTTCCTAATTTTCTTACTTAAAATTTTTTTACACGTGTATAATAGTTATCTAGTAGTATGTTTCATACCTTCAACTTCTCCATTTCTGTCTTAGCAGCTTGCTTGGCCTTCCCAATGGCACAACCATAATATCCCTGCAACGAAAACAAAGAAAGCTTTTCTACAGTTCTTAATTTTCTTGTATATAGTCAGGTTTATAATCATTTCAATAATTTACCTCTAAAAAATAAATATAAAACATTTTATGTACCCCTCAATTGAGCTTTTAGAATTAAAGAATATGCTCAATTTAAAAAAAAAAGAAAGAAAAGAGCAAAACAAGCTTAAATTAATGAAACCAAAATATGTTCACATGGTTCTAAGAGAATCATAATCAGTGCATGTAACACACATATACACATACATACATATCAAGAAACTCTCTCTGTGTGTGATATCTGCCATAAAAGAAAATATACAAGTTGATTTCAGGTATAGGTATAAAATATTATGCACTTCCAAATCTATATAAATCATAAGTTTGTGTTTATCTGTTCAAAACTTTTCTTGCAAATTTCTCAATTAAATCCTACAAATCTTGTATCCTTAAAAAGACCTTTGTCTGAGGAGTCCGGAAGGCATATTGGCTTTTCCATTCAGAATCACCTTACCTGTTTTTTT